>NW_026000136.1:4958820-4991644 GCF_001458135.2 Marmota marmota marmota
GAGGCGCCGGGCTGGGAGACCGCACGCCTCACAGGGCTGCCGAGCGGCCCGCGCGCGCCCGCAGGCGACACTTACTCGCCCCTCAACCAGCCGGCTCGTGAGACGGACTAGGTGGCCTCCGCACCGCGACGTTCAGTCACCACAAGCGGCCGCCGAGAGCTCTGTCGCGGCCGCCGCGGCCGCCGCTGCTCTCCTTCCGGCCCCTACGCAGCGTCACCTCGCGCCTGCGCACAGCGCCCCCTCCCGACTAGCGACAGGAAGAACCATAGAGGCAAGCTGGGTGCGAGGGAGGAGGGACCCAAGGAACGAGACCATAGAGAGGTCTGCCTAGCCGGGCCTCCATCTGGTTCATCGCTGCATATACTTGACTCCCCCATCAGGCGGGAGGACGAAAGGGACAGGGACCCTCGAGACCTTGAGAGGATCTCCATCGCCTTAGAGTTAAAAAGGGTAGGGGCAGGTGGCCGTAGAAATTGACTGGCTGTCCACTTTTTTGAGCCTCTAACATATACACTCTACTTCGTACCTATATCCGAAGGGCATCTTGTGTGCCAAGCCCTGTTCTAGGAATTAGGGATAATGCAATAAAGAGGGTCCCTGTTCTCACAAAGCTTATGTTTTAATTGGTAAGTTAATAATCAACTAAAATCCAGCTCAGGCAGGGTGTATTCAAGGACAAATACAACTGGGGTGGAGGAATAAAGCCAAGAAAGGAATAGGAAAGCTGTCAGGAGAAGCATTTCCTGCAGAGAGAACACTGGAGCAGAAAAGGAGGGAGCCAGGTGACCTTTGGAGGGGATAGAAAAAGCCAAGGCCCTGACTTGGGAATATGACCTGTAGGTTGGGAAAAGAGCAAGAATGCTAATATGAGGACAGTGCAGTGATTGGGTAGTGGTGGTGGTGTAGAGAGTGGGGTTGGTGAGGTGGCAGCCACCCAATTTTATTCTAAGTGTGGTGGGAGGCTACTGGAAAGTTGGGAGCAGGGGTCTAAGTTAATCACCTTGTTTTCCAAACACCATTTTGGTTTCTATTTGAAAAGCTACACATGATAGTAGAAGCTTTACAGAGAAGCAGGAACAGGGGCAGGAAAGCCAATTAGGAAGCTACTACAGAACTCTAAGTGCAGAAGTCTATGTGACTTCTGCAGTATGGTCAGGGAGGAGGTGTTGAGACAAAGTCAGATTAGGGATTTTGTTTTTAAGCAGAGAGGATTTTTTATAGCTTTATTTTGTTTATTTAATTTGTTTACGTGGTGCTGAGAATTAAACCCAGTGCCTCACACATGCTAGGCAAGCGCTCTACCACTGAGCCACCACCCCAGCCCCTAGAGAGGATTTTTGATGGAGCAGAAGTAGGATGAGAGAGAAAGGAGTCAAAGTTGATCATATATGGTTTTTGGTTTGTGCAACTGGGTGAATTGTGGTTCCACTCAATGATGTGTAAAAATGTGGGAGAGGGCTGGGGCTGTAGCTCAGTGGTAAAGTGCTTGCCTCGCATGTGTGAGGCATTGGGTTCGATCCTCAGCACCACATAAAAATAAATAAAGATACTGTGCGACCATCAACTAAAAAAAATATTTAAAAAATGGGGAAGAAACATATTTTGTTCAGGGTAGGTTGAAATGAGCATGTTTTGGACATGTTAATTGCCAAGTAGACCTTCAAGTAGGCAATTAGATCTATTTAGAGGCCAGAGATTTTAATTGGGGTATAAATACTGCATGTTCTCATATAAATGTAGAAACTAAAATAATTGATCTCCCAGAGGCAGAGAGTTGAATAGTGGTTCCCAGAGGCTGGAAAGTTGAGAGGATGGGAAAGATGGAGAGAAGATGGTTAACAAGTAGAGGAGTGCAGCTAAATAAGAGGAATAACTTCTAATATTTTATAGCACATTCAGGTAACTATGGTTTACAATAATTATGTGTTTCAAAATAGCTAATAGAGAGGATTTTGAATATTTCCAACACAAAAACATAAATGTCTGAGGGAATAGATATATAAATGACCCTGATCTGATCATTACATGTATACATATGTTGAAATGTCACATTGTACCCTAAAAATATATGTATATGTATACAATCACTATGTGTCAAGAAATGTTAAAATATTTTTAAAAATTGGGTGTCACTGACATAGAGATAATATATAAAGCTATGTGACTGGTTACGTTTATACCTAGGAAATGAATGTAGACAGAGGCAGCTTGGGGTTGAACCCAGGGTCTAGGAGGGGGATGAAGGAGGAGAAAAACCAAAAGAGTAGTGGTGTGCTAGAAGCCAATGTCAGCATTCCATGGAGAATGAAGTGAGTGGTGGTGCTGGAGCTACTCAAAGACTTAAAAGAATGGAGTTGGACCTCAGTGGAGCAAGAAGGGCCTGTAGCTGAGAGTGGAACCAGGGAGAGTGTTTTGGAACTTTGGGGAGAAAGAGTGGAGGGCGAAATGGCTAGCAGAATGTAGTCAGTATGCTGAGCCTGGAATTTTGTGATCATAAATTTAACATGAGGCCAGGCAACAAGGGCAGGATCTTTCTCCAACCATCTGCTCAAATGCAAAGGAAGGAATCCGGAGAGACAAAAGGCAGGCAGAGGGAAGCTTGAAATTGAAATTTTGGAGAGAGTGCAGATGTTGATAATGATAGAGTATTATAGGTTGTGATTATGAGTGGGTAACCATGAAAACCCGTTGTTTTGGGTCTCTGATGGATATGCCTGATCGGTAGAGGGGAAATCCAGATCACTGAAGGGAGGGAACAAGAAACTAAGAGGCCTGGGTGTGGATGGATCATTTAAGAAGATGTTAACTTATCAAGAAAAATGGCAAAATTGGACACAGCGTGGGCAACAAGACAGGTTATAAAAATCTTCAATGACTGAAAGGGAGTTACCATTCTTTAGTCCATTTTCTGTTACTATGACAAGCTGTCAGAGTCTGGGTAATTTGTAAAAAATAGAGTTTGTTTGTCTCACAGTTCTCATATCCCAAAACATTGTTCTGGTGCGTGCTTGGTATCTCGTGTGGGCCTTGTTGCTGTATCGTAACATTGTGGAGGGCATTGCATGGTGGGACACAGCAAGTTCGCTAACTTTGAGTCTTTCTTCCTCTTCTTACAGAGCCACTAATGCTTTCAGGGAGTCCCCAGGTTCCCACCCTCATGACCTTCTCTAACCCTAATTATCTTTCAGAGACCTACTTCCAAATACCATCAACATGGGAATTCAGAGATGAGGTCTCCAACACATGAACTCCTGGAGAATACATTCGAACCATTGCAGAACAACAGATAGATGCATTCGAAGGAGAGTGGTAGAATCTGATGGCAAATGTTTCCCAGGATTCAAGTGATTGTCATTATTGTTGTTTTTGTTTTGCATTGTTTTAAATAAAGTGGGAGGAACAATAGTCTGGATGCAGCAATGTCACTCTAAGACAGTGAAACATGGCATGGCTTACACAGAAGAGAAAATGACCACTAAGGAGAGGTACAGGAATTTATGCCCTGAGAGTGACAGCTATGTTCCAAGTGAAGTAAGAAGGTACATCTGTTAAAGAGGAGGAGCAGATGTGAGGATTTTTTTTAAAAAAGTTGAATTTTTTTCAAAAACATGTAAGTTTAAGGAGAATGATCAAGTTGTATCATGAACTGGAAGGTGACTTATTAATTCCCTTTCTTTTCCAGGCTGCTGAGGTCCTCCAGGATCTAGATGAAGCTGGGCTGTTCTTGTCATGGAGGAAATCAGTACTGAACTTAGGTGAGATGCTATTATGGGCAGGTGTCTTGAGTACCAGATATCCTCTACCACCTTGGTGTTACCTACACCTGGCATAATATAGACGTATCCTGGGGGAAAGAAGCAGGGTGCAGAGATCACTCAGTGGCCTGGGATGTAGGTTCTGATTCCTCCGTGTATTGGGAGCTCAAGAAAAGAGGTTAAATTAAGTCCTAGGGAATTAGGAGAGTTATATGATCTATACTCAGGAATTTTGTGCACCAAAATTCACACAGAGAAGGTAAGGGAAGCACAGAAGGACCAACAGGTGAGGGCTGAGTCCTGAGATGTAAGGGCCAGAAAGTGCTGTAGGGATTAGGTGGGCTTGATGGACAAGCAACAGGATCAAGTCACACAGGTGATCAGACTAGCCCTGTTCCACCTTATCAAGATGCCACAGCTGATTCCACACTCTCCATCTCATAAGAGCAAAGCACCAGAGCCCAAAGAGGCCAGACTTTCCCAAACTTGAGGCATCTGAGTGGGACCACAGCAATTTTGGCATATTATTAGTAATTATACATATTATTAGTAATATTATTGCATAGACTGGCTTGTTATTCATTAAAATACATTTATCTCCAAAGGTAACTTAATCCCCGCTTCCAAAAGAAGAAAACAGGTCCTGCTTTTCATAAGCAGAAAGTAACTCTAAAAATATTCAGTGAAAGAAAAGCTACTGAATTAGAAAAATTTATAATTAGCCCTCATTTCCAAAAGCATCAACTGCTTTTAATGGAAGGAAACCCCTTCATCGCCATCCTCCTGCCTCAGCTGCTGGGATTACACGTGTGTGACACCTTGTCCAGCGGGAATAAGCTTCTTGGTAGGAAGAATGAAATAGTCTGTAATAAGTCGAAATCAAAGGGATATTTGTTCCATGTTGTTCAGTGTAAGGTAAAGATGAAGTTCTATGTCAATAGGGTCTTTTGTTTATATTAATTTTTTTTAAGCACGGAGTTGACATTTTTTTAAATATTTATTTATTTTTTTAGGTGTAGATGGATACAACACAATGTCTTTATTTTTATGTAGTGCTGAGGATTGAACCCAGGTCCCGTCTGTGCTAGGCGAGTGCTCTACTGCTGAGCCACAATCCCAGCCCTATATTAATGTTAACTAGCACCAAGAACCAGGAAGGACCAATGATATCTAACTTGCAGATTAACCTATTGTCAATAAGAGATGTCGCGCTATTTTCCTGGGTTGAGGCATGGAATGCCATCTCTGAAAACCCCTATCATATATCTGGCTATAATTCTATATAGTTGTAGCAGAAAATTATGGAACAAGCACTCACCACCCCGGAGCTTGCCAGAGACTGTGGCTGTCATTTACATACCTGGATGAGTCATCATGTTGTGATATGATTTCATTCTCTGATCACACTTAGTTTAATGTGCAGCCGACCTAAAAAAAAAAATCACAGAAATAGGAACTAACATTATTCCCAATTTGTGTATTGTTGTTCTGTTCTCAAGAGCTATGAGAGTATTGCTATCCTCTTTATCTAGATGAACCTGTGCCGGTCTTGTCATAGAGGAAATTATTCCTGAACTCAGGCTGCTTTCAGAAGCAGCAATTTCCTGCCATTCTAGCCCATTTTTTGTAAAAGAAGAAAAAAAATCAATGTTATTGAAGTACAATTTATATATGGCACCTAGATTAAGTGTACCTTTCTATCAGTTTTGAAAAATTTATAAACCTGTGTAACCACCTCCATAATCAAGATAGAGATCATATCTATTGCCCCAAAATAGTCCCTGTGCTCTGTCCTAATCTCTATACTACCCCCATCCTCAGTGCTGGGCTATCTGCTTTCTGTCACTTTGGAGTAGAATTGCTTTTTCTGTAGTTTAAGTTTTTTTTTTTTTGGTGCTGGGGATTGAGCCCAGGGCCTTGTGCATGCGAGGAAAGCACTCTACCAGCTGAGCTGTATCCCCAGCCCAAGCTTAAATTCTTAAGTAGTGTATATATTTTCTCTCAATCTCTGTTTGGTTTGTGTATTCATTTTGTTTGTTTTTTGTTTTGCAGTGCTGGGGATGGAACTCAGGGTCTCACGCACACTAGGCAAGTGCTCTACCACTGAGCTATACCCCTAGCCTTTTTATTTTCTTACATTTTTATTTTCTCAATGATGTCTTTTGAAGAGGAGAGGTTTTTAATTTATATATATATATATATATACACACACACACACACATACACACACATATATATATGTATAAAACTATATATATAGTTTTAAATTTCCATTTGATACAAAATATTTTCTTATTTCTTGGTTGATCCAATAATTCTTCAGAATGTGTTCTTAATTTTCTTATTATTTGGAGTTTTCTAGAGAGCTTTCTAATTTAATTCCTTTGTGGCTAGAGAACACACACTGCTGTCACATTGAGAAAATTAGGGAGACTTGTTATGTAGCTAAGCATTTGGTCTATTTTAGTGAATTATTCATGTGCATTTGGAAAGAACAGGTACTCTGTTATTCTTCAGTGAGTATTCTATATCCATCAGCCGCATCAAACCTTCTACATTCTTAGTGATTTTCTGTTCCCTGTGTTGGCAATTATTGAGAGAGGAGTCTTGAAGTCTCCAAGTGTAATTGTAGATTTGTCAATATGCATATAGCTGGGCCTTGCATTTTTATCAAATCTCACAATCTGTATCATTTAATTAAAATGTTTAGACCATTTTGATTTAATATAATTATTGATATGGTTGTATCTAAGCCTAATATCTTACTATTTGTTTCCTATTTGACCCTTCTATTCTTTTACCTTCTCTACTCTTTTCCTGCCTTTACTGGATTTAATTAATTTTGAGATTTCCATCTTATCTCTACTAATACCTTATTAGCTATTATTCTTTGTATTCGTATTTTAAAGATTTAACTAGAGTTGGTAACACAAAGCTTTTCCGTATTGCAACCCATCTTTAAACAATGTTATATTACTTTATGTATAAGCTGAGACCTTTACAAGAATATACTTCCACACCACCATTTTTTTTTTTTTTTTTGCTTTCATTTCCACATGTAATGTAAACTCCACAATTTTGGCCTTTCCAAGAATCAATGTCCTGTACCTTCCAGCTGCCTCAGCCTCCCTTAATGCTAATCTCTGTCTACTCTACTTATTAGGCTTCTGGGCTCTGATTAGGTTTTCCCTGGTTGTGCCTCTAGTCCGGAAATTGCTTCTAGGCAGGAAGCTGTGGAGATGATATGCCCCACCTCATTTGTTCTCTGCTTGTCTGGCTCCAGTCCTGATCTACGTGCTGTCCATTGTCTGAAACTGGAGTTTCATGTGTCTGTTCAGTTTTGTAGCTGCTCACTGTCGGGGGACAATACTCATCCCTGCTCTTTCACCAGCACAGGGAATGGAAGTATCCGCTCTGCTGACCTTAACCTCATACTAAGCGCTCATGTTTTTGAAATCCCGGACTTTACATGGTACTTGTATTATTTGCATTTGCAGTAAAATAGACAACCACCAAAATGCAGACGTGCTTCAGTTAGAATGATCCTGCTCAACACCAGTGGTAGATAGACCTGCTTCGGAAAAACCCCTGTGCTGATCCAATCTCAAAGTGTTACAAGTGGGTAGAAAACAGAGGGCAAGCAGCCTGCCATGGTCACACAGCTGTCCATGACAGATTCTGCTCTAAAACCCAGGAGGTTTTCCAATCTTCAGTCCCCAATTTCTGTTTTACTTGCTCATCACTTATTCTTCTGCCTTTTCTACCTCTGTCTGGAATATGGTTTCAGTGTTAGGAGCTTGGTCCCCAGGGTCACTTTATTGGGGAGGTAGTGGGCCCTTGAATAAGAGGGGCTAGTAGGGAGGTCCTTAGATTATTTGGAGGCAAGCCCTTGGAAGGGGTTAGTTAGTTCTGAGAGAGGGTTAAATAAAAATCCCACCCAGTTTCTCTAGTTTTCTGTTTGGCAGTGTAATTTCTTCTTTTCATGCGTGTTCCTGCCAATGCCATCTGCCATGAGGTGATCCTAGCCAAGAAGAGATCCCTTATAGAGCCTGTGCCGTGCGCAGTTTGGACTTCCAGCCTCCAAAGCTATGAGTCAAATAAACCTCTTGTATTTGTAAAGTTAACCTGCCTCAGATATTTCATTGTAGTAGGTGCAATAAAAAAGACTAACAGGACATCCAAATTTAAAAAGGAAGCTTAGGAAAGGGGAAGAATCAGGTGTTTGAGTACCTATTCTTCTTTTTTGTCATTGTTGTTCATTCATTTGTTTTGAAGGGTTTTTGTTTGCTTAATACATTGGAAAAGAATGCATATAATTGAGACATAAGAAAGCAGGTCAACACTACTGAATCTACAAAATTTAGGGTTTGGGGAATGTGGAAAAGATTACCTCAACTTTTTTGAAAACTGGAAATTGCAACCAAAATAAGCTGCAAAAATCCCTTTTAACACTTATGAAGAGTCTCCACAAGAATTTTTCCATGATTTTTATTAAACTAGAGAATCTCATCTATTCACTTTTCTGATGCAATACAGAAATAAAGGAATTCCCCTGACTGATCCTCATGTTGGTAAGTATTCTCCCTACCCCCACCCTCAGCTTCTTCTTCTTCTTCTTTTTTTTGGTACTAGGAATTGAACTCAGGGGCACTCGATAACTGATCTGTCACATCCCCAGCCCTATTTTGTATTTTATTTAGAGACAGGATCTCACTGAGTTGCTTAGCACCTTACTTTTGCTGAGGCTGGATTTGAACTTGTGATCCTCCTGCCTCAGCCTCCCCAACCTCTGGGATTACAGGGCATGTGCCACTATGCCTGGACACCCCCAGCTTCTTATTCTTTTTTTTTATTTATACATGGTGCTGAGGATCAAACTCAGTTCCTTGCACATGCTAGGCGATGCTCTACCACTGAGCCACAACCCCAGCCCAAACCCCAGCTTCTTAAGGAAGCAGGTCTATATCCTCAGATCTGTAAGGATTCCAGTCAGCAAGTATCTTGCCTTGTAGCATCACTCCTCATAGTTTCCCTGTTTGTGAGGTCTGCACTTGGGTTCTAGGAACACCACACATAGATCTGAGTTGCAAATCTATGCTAAGTATATAAGACAATGACTGACAGTGAAAAATTACTCTCTAATTACAAGCTCAATCCATTTGGTGTATTTCAAAAAGTGCAATACTTTCCTTCATTTATCAGTGAAAGAAGTTAGAAATTAATCCCTGTCGTCCCCCCCAAAACTAGGAAATGGCAAACAAATTTCCTTGAAAGTCACATATAGAGAGCATCCTAGTCAAGAGAAGGGGCGAGACGGCTGCCACCAGCCTGCAGGAGTTTCACCAAATACTGGATATACTCAAGGGTGGAGAGAAGAGGCAACTTTCAAAAGGGAGTTTAGTATTAAATGATGCATTTACAATACTCCTTCTTAAGAGCACCAGGTGGGGAACACATTTTCTAAACTAGATCTAGGAAATGGAATGTGGAATCAATCTGTCCTCCTCACCTAAGGGCTGACCATTTGTTAATGAATTAATAAAACAAGACTAAAAAAACAGTCCCCACCCACAATCCCCTCCCTCCCCCTAAAAAGAAAGAGAAGGAGAAGGAGAAGAAGACAGATGTCCCAGATTACTCTCCAGGTTGGAACCCTTTGGGACAAATTAGTCTGTCCCAAAGTCATCACAAGCATGCGTTGCTTTTAAACAACAACAACAACAAAAGTGGTTTTTTTTTAAAAACAACTACATAAAAACTAGTACTGATCACTTTTCTGACAATACACAAATATATGGTATGGAGGGTGTGCATACCTATGGGCCTTGTCTCCCGTCAGTGCATGTGGGTAGGTGCAAGCCATTTGTCATTATCGCAGAAACGAATTTTAATTAATTTGTTTAATTAATTAAAATTAACGAATTTTAATCTTAAATTTGATTTAAACGTTGCTTTTGTATGCTGCCGACACCAGCTGTAGAGAAAGGTGTTCTTAGCAGCACACATCTGTGGCCGTTTGATTCTGAAGGCTCCAGGGCAGCCAATATTGCTTCATCAAACACATTCTTTAGACCTTTCTGTGTGTGTGCAGAACACTCCAGATATTTGACAGCTTTCAGATCATAGGCCAAGCTCTGGAGTGATAGGCTTTTCTTTGTTCTTGGCAAGTTACTCAAGAGTAGAGGGGTTATCTCTGAAATTAATTTGGGTCCCAATGAACAAGAAAATAGCTTTTGGGGCCAGTGGGTGAGTTATTTCAGGGACCCACTTTTCTTTCACATTTTCAAATAAGGATGGAGAGAGAGACCACTGAAAAACAGATCAGGAAATACATCTGTTTGTGGTTAACTCAGCAGCTGCAATCTGTCATAATCCTCTTGCCCTGTGGTATCAAAAAGGCCAAGAGTGTATGGCTCTCCCACCAATCAAAACTGTGACTGCATAGTTGTCAAAAACAATCGATACAGATTCAGATGGAAATTTGCTTGTTGTGTAGGCTGTCAGGAGGCGTATTTTACCAACAGTACCGTTGCCTACAACAACACACTTAATTGTCTGCATTGTAAAAATACTTTTAAATCCACTTTAGTTATTTCAAATTTGATGTTGACCTCGGCTTCTCTGCCAGTGTGTTGGCAGTACTGTGCAGGGTTTCCTGGACTGTCCAACAGGGGTATGCACCTTGAGTACCTACTCTTTGCCTATTGTCATTCAGCTATAAGATCAAATGCTATTTGTTCTTATAGAAACCTTCTCTGACAATTTGGGCTACATCAGTTTCCCCTTTGAAACTTCCCTTCATAGCAATTTACATTTTGTAATCATATACGTGTTAGTGTGATTATTCAATTAATCCTCTCTTCTACATGTGAGGACAAGGACTGGGTCTGGTTTTTTTTTTTTTTTCTTTTCCTCTTTTCTCTTTGCTCTTCTCTGAGTGCCCAGCACAATGCTTGGGACATGGAAGGCACTTAATAAATATTTGTTAAATAAGTATAGTAAAAATAACAAAGCTGCAAACCACTCAAAGAGATGCTGGTGTAAGATCTGACTGAGAATTCCTGGTTGAGCTCCAAAAAAAACCAAATGAGCTCGAGCTGGGGTTGTGGCTCAGCGGTAGAGCGCTCACCTAGCATGTGCGAGGCCCTAGGCTTGTTCCCCAGCACCGAGTACAAATAAATAAATAAATAAAATAAAGATACACACGCGCGCACACACACACACACAGAACAAATGAGCTGGAAATTAGGTCCTCAGACAGGTTTGAGTGGGTTGTAGACTCAGCAGGGTCTGGTCCTGTATCCCCCTCTGGAGGACAAGATAATGCCAGATACTTAGTGGTTTCCACCTTGGAGATGAGCCAGATCATGCTCAAGCCCCCTGAAGTAGCTAGCTAACAGGCTCAAGAGATTTTAGCAAGTTTTGGAGCTTCAACTTTGTCCTGAGATTCAGCAGTTACACATGATCCCATCGAAACCTCAACTCTGGATTATCCCGGAATTTAAGGCCAGGAAGTTTAAAAAAAGAAAGAAAGAAAAAAAGATTAAGAACTGAACTGGAGAAGTACTGGCACGATGGTGCACACCTGTTATTCCAGCAACTTGAGAGGTTGAGGCAGGAGGCTGACAAGTTTGAAGCCAGCCTCAGTAACTTAGTGAGGCCTTGTCTAAAAAATAAAGGGCTGGGGATGTAGCTTAGGGCTAGAGCACCCCTGGATCAATCACCAGAACTGCAAAAAAAAAAAAAAAAAAGGAATTTTTTACATATACTATCAGCTAGCAGATGGAGGGATTAAGAGAGGTCATTGGAGCTTGTTGTCTTGACTGTGATCTTGGGAATTTTACTGCTTGTTGGCTACTGATATTATAGAAGAAGAAGTGGAAACTTGAAGGACAGAAGCCTCTACACTGGTACTCAGTGAGTCTTGACAGGAAGATTCCCATGTGCGGGGTTTGGTTGCTAGAATAGTGAACTGCTTTTTCAAGAGAAAACTGTGAACCTGTGGCCCAGAGGCTTTGCCTGTCTGTAAGAAGCTCTGCAGAATGGTCACCATGATCCTATTCACCTTGAAAACCAGGAAGGGACCTCAGAGATGCTGAAATAGTTTTCTTTACGTGTTTGCTTGTATTTAATGCCAGTGTCTGATGTCCTGCTTTTTCGTTGCTATGGGAATAATGTGCATTATCTCTAATAATACCTGTAATGTCAATTCTTAGTCGGGCAATGTTAGGAGCTGATCTCAAGTTGTTTGTTTGCGAAACTCCTAACCCTCAGTACCCCAGATTGTGATAGAATTCATAGATAGGGTTTTTAGAGAGGTGATAAAATTGTAATGAGGTCATTAAGGTAGATCCTAATCCAGTAGGATCCATATGTTTAAAAGAAGAAAAGATGAGGACACACAGAAGGTTGACCATGTGAGGACACAGGGAGAAGATGGCCATCTGGAAGCCAAAGAAAGAGTCCTCAGAAGAAACGAACCCTGCAGACACCTTGATCTTGGAATTGGAGCCTCCAGAATTGATACAACAAATCTCTGTAGTTGAAGCCACCCAGTTGGTGGTACTTTGCTATGGCAGCACTGGCAAACTGATATAGGCAAGTAGCAGTGTTAATCAAGTGAAAAAATAGGAAAATCTTTGTTAGTAAACATTGTAATGCATGATTCTGAACATATTAGCTTCAATATGAGATTGGGGGGACACATAGAAAGTGGTGATTAGTGATACCTGGGGATGGTTCTGCAACATAGTGAGGCTGCCCTTGAGCAAATTCTTCAAAGATGAGCAGCATTGTATTAGGTAAGGAGATTGGGCTGGGGGAGTGAGGGCAGAGGGTGAAAGAGCGTGGGAAGGATGCCCAAAAGCAAAGGCTTGAGGATGAGAGGGGTAGCATGCAGAAGATCTCTAAGCTGCTAAAGTAAAAGCTGGAGATGGTAAGCAAGGCAAGAGAAAAGGCTGAAACCAAATCACCAAAAGATTCAAGCAGCAGGCTAAGAAATGTGCACTTTATTCCAGGTGCAAACTGGAAAGTGAATCTGGAAGTGCCATGGAAGGGTGAGAAGCCAGTGGAGGTGGGCAGACTTAGGAGAAATCCATTTAATAATAGCAGAGGTAGTTTAGGCAAATGAAGAAAATAATCTGGACTTCACATAAATAAAACAATCTCTCAAAGTCATCAAAGAGATAACAAGTTAGAGTCCTTTGGTCCTGGCCAGAGTCCTTGCTGGGTTGAGATCCCAAAGAGGGCAGAAATCCAGAGAGATGACCAGAGAGATGTTCTGGGATGCTTTGGCTGGGTGTTAAACAAGGTCACTTTGCACCCATAGCAATCCCAGGAGAGAACTTTAAACTCCTTGGCTCATGGTACCTTGGACTGTGCCAGTTTCTACCTACAAGTCTGGTGAGACAGAATATTTGCATGTAAGAAGTCAAGTGAAGCAATCTTATTACATACACATAGGCAGCTAGGGACAGCAGAAGCCTAGGTTTCATGATAGACCAGTTCCCCAAGGCACAGGAAAGCTGCCAAAGACAGATGGAGTCTTGTCTACATGTGTCTCACTTGCGCTGCAGCTGAGGGACTCCAGAAAGTGCCTGCCCTGAGTTTATACCCCAGGGATGATGAGCGTCACAGGGCTGAAATCTGGTTGTGGACATTCTGCTCTTGGAAGAACTGGAAGAGAGTCCAGGCAATTTTGATCAGATGTTTCATTCTAGAACTTTCTGTGATTATTCTTGAGAACCACAAGCAAGAAGGTGGGGGGGTTGTGGGAGACTAATTCAGTGCAAGGTCACTATGAGGACTGTGCTGCTTTGGTTTCACCAGCCATTTCCTAAGCGGGACTCTGAGGGCTTTGAGTGGTTAGCAGAGGGGATGAATGTTCTAACTTGGGGAACTAGACAGATGGGGTTGTCTTTTCCATGGAACCAGAGCACAGATGGAGCTCCCATTTGGGAAGTGAAGACCCTGGGAGATCCTGAGTTGGAGATGTTTGCCCCATATATACCTTAGTTATTTTGTTTTGTGTTTTTATTTTTAAAATTAGTTAATTAATTAATTAATTTGTTCTATAAGACAGCAGAATGCATTTCAATTCATAGTATACAAATAGAGCACAGTTTTTCATTTCTTTGGTTAGTTAAACCATAGATAGGTCACTAGTTCCATGGCTAAGGCCCCTATAATAGGACAGATTGGTCAGAAACAAACAAACCCTAGGAATTTAGTTAGTTTTACATGACATTGAGCCTTCAGAAATGACCCAAAGAAACAGGTAAACTGGTGCATTTTTATGCTTAAGTTTGACGGAGAGGGAACAGTTGTGGATAAATGTGATCGGAGGACAAAAAAGTATGTGATCTAATGTTAATAAACCTGGGAAATACACCAAGGCCTGTTTGCTCAGAATTTTCCTAGTGCCTCTATGTCTTCGACACCTTTCCTCCAGTATAAGGGTTGCACCCCTCATAGAAAGTTCTTTGACCTGCTTTACGAGAGACTAGGCAAGAGTGATATCTCTGCTTCTAGTGTTTCTCAAATTTCAAGTTGTCATGTACTGGGGCAGTGTGTCCTGAAACCCACCAATGGACTCATACAATATGTAATCCTTTATGCCCGCCATCTTTCACTCAGCATTTTGATTTTAAATTCATCCCTTGGAGCTGCATGTGATCATTCATTCTCACTGACGTAAAGTATTGGTCCTCAAAATGTGGTCTGAAGATCTCTAGGGGTCCCCATGGGTCCTTCACAGGGTCTGTGAGGTCAAAAGTATTTTCATAATCATTCTGGCTATTTTATGTTATTTTCACTTTTCATTGTGTGGACATTTTTGCTATTAGTGCAAAGCAATGCTGGGTAACACTGCTGATGTCTTAGCATACAATGGGACAATGGCAGTAAAATAAGAGTCATTGTATTTTTCCCACCATGCACTTGCAGGGTTTCATTTAATAATCTGCTTCAATAAGCAGTAAAATTCATTCATTTTATTAAACCCAGATACTCAGGTTCATGTCTTCTTATGCTGAATGCTGAGATGGGAAGAATACACAAAACCCAGTGTTTGTCTTCAGGAAAAGCCCTGGTACAGTTATCTGAGCCAAGGGTGAAACTGGTCCCTTTCCTTGTAGAACACAATTCTAGAAAGAATGACTGGCTGACTGTGATAAACTATGATAATTCAGACTTGGGTACTTGGCAGACATTTCTCAAAATTGAACAAAGCGAAACTATCACTTCAAGGGAAATAACTGTGTATTTGGTGCCAACGATAACATTTGAGCTTCCAAGAGAAGATTAGAATTTGAGAAGATTTATGTTTGCCCCTGTGAGCTTGACAGTTTCCTATTACTTGAAAACTTTGCAGATGAGATGGGTGGTGATAGTAATGAATGTGATTTTCTGATATTTTCTGAAATGTGTCAACATTTCAAAAAGCTGCTGTGATCTTGAGATATAACAAGAAATATATATTTTGGTCTTTGGTCCTGGCCAGAGCTCCTAAAAACACTTGTAATTTCCTGAGTGATCTGAGTGATAGGATTATCTTTTGTTATAAGTTTCTGTCTCCAGGTCTGAAAAGAGCTCTGAAGAAATTAAGGTGAAAGAAATATCTTTTTTTGTTATTCATAACAAGCCCTTTTCAACCACCCCTGGCTTTATGTGAACCAGGTGACTTTTAGAAATCCTGGGAGGATCAGAGCTGAATGCCAGGGGAACCAACCATGTTTTTAGGACTAGAAGTTGAGTTAACCACGAGTGGTCCGTGATTTAATGAATCATGTCTAGGTAATTAAGCCTTGATTAGAAAAAAAAAAAAAGAATAAGATTTAGAGAGTTTCTGGGTTGGTGAGCAGGTGGAGGTGCTGAGAGGGCGGCATACCTGGAGAGGGCATAAGAAGTCCTGCTCCCCCTTTTCCTGCCCTATGTATCTCTTGCACCTGGCTCTTCCGAAGTTGGCTCACTTTATAACCAACCAATGATAAAATGGAAATCAAATGCTTCTCTGAGTTCTGTGAGCCATTCTAGCAGATTCCAGACCCTAAAGAAGGGCACATTAGAACTCCCGATTTATAGCTGGTGTGTCGGAAGTACAGGAGGTCTGGACTCACAATTGTCTTTGAAGTGGAGCAGTCATGTGGGCTGAACTGATGCTAACTCCACGTGCATAACATTTGAATTGAACTGAATTGAATTGTAGGACACCTCAATAAGTGTCCACAGAGAACTGCAGAATTACTTGGTGTGTGTGTATGCTCAGGGGAGTGGGGGGACATGTTTGGCATCAGAAGTAATGAGTGTTAGTTTTTTTTTTTTTCCTTTAGCTACAAAAACTAGTAAACCAATATTTTAAAATGACCAGTGCTTGATGTTACAAAATCATGTACATAAAAGATCTGAGATAGGAGGGAATAAATTAAAAAATCCATAGGTGATAAAAAGAAGGACTAGGAAATTTTAATCTGAAGTTCTGCAGACCTTTCTTCCCTGGCCTGTCACTTCCAAATTTCTGAGATATAGATCTTAGAGTTACCATTAAGTTAACACACTTGTGAAAATTACCTTGTGTGCTATTAATTAATAGCACTTAATAAATAGATTAAGCAAAGAGAAATACAATATTTTAAGAAACATATAATCTAGGGTAATTTCCAATAGTGTGGGCTGATCAGATAATGGAGACCACATTAGCCTAAGGATCCTGCAGACAACCAGGCCACCAAGATGGTCTTGTGATCACCAGACTGATGTCATCCCTACATACCTTCCCAAGTTTCCTTTAAAAAACCTCATCAAGTTTCCTTTAAAAAAAGAGCCGGGGCCCCAGAAGCATGTTGGCCACTCTCATGATGGCCCACATTCTCCCTTGAATGCATCTCTGCTTTCCTGAATAAATTTCTGTGTCTGTAACTAACACATGTGAAATTCATTTCTGTGGTATTTCTCAAGAACCCCACTCACCCTGAGGTGAGGGCCCCCTCTCTGGGAAGTCCTCAAACCTCCTCTAGTGACAGACTCACTTTTAAAATATGCCAGACAGACCCTAAGTATTAGTAAAATAGAGTTCCAAAAGCATACTGATTTGATCTCAGCTTACTTCTTGAGACTAACCTTTAAGAACTTTTCTCTTGACACATTTGAGTGAGGACTAAAGAAGAGTATACATAATTTAGGAATGTTGAAATTCCCTTTCCTTTTCCAATTTTTATATATGCAAAGATATATTTCTTTGCAACTTCAACCAAAACATATTGCAACAAACTGAATACACAAGGAAATATGAGACAACTGCATCCTGTTAAAGAGACTTAAAAAAATGCAAAAACCAATGACATTTTTCTCACTAGTGCTTTCTATTTATAGTTATTTGCCGGGAAAATTTGAAACATATGCTACATAGAAGTTCATTATTCCCATTTTAAGTGATATAATAGTAAAATATTTAATGAATTTTCAGTTTAAATACTAATGTGAAAAAACATTGATAGCTCTTTTATGTCATCAAAAATAAGAAGATGAAGAAACCATGAACTCATAGAGTTGCAGAACTGCTACTTTTGTGTATTCCACTGGGCTGCACCACATTTTGTGAAAGAAAAAATTAAAACTGCAAAAATTTATCTTCAATTAATTTAATTTCTCAGATACCTAGAATAAATGTCATCTTTCAATTCTTGGAGCAGTTGACACATGTCAGCCTTCAGGTAGGGCAGAAGTTCAGGCCCTATGGAGGGCACTGGAGCTTGTGGGGGGTTTTCTTAGAGTGGACCCAGCTGAGGAATTGGGGACAAATGATTATAGCAGTATTACTGTAATAATAAGAACCCCTCTACCCCCATGAACCTACAACAAATCCAAGACAAGGTACCTTCTTAAGAAGTAATGCCACTTTTGCTCTCTTGGTATATTTCTGCTTCCATGTAAAAAGCCAGGTTTCACCTACTGGAGGAAGAGAGGGCCATGTAGAGAGAGAAAGAGATCCGGCCAGCAGCCAGTCCCCACCAGCAGACCCATGAGCTCCAACTAAGCCCAGTCAACCCCAGTTGATTTACCTCCTGACTTTGAATGCACAGGTGAGCTCAGCCAACTGCATGTGGAATAGAAGATGGGTCATCTCAGCCTCACATGTTGCCAGCCCGCAGAATCATGAGCCGACCATCATCATGGCTTTAATCCACTAAGTTCTGGGGTGATTTGTTGTGCTGCAATAGATAACTGATACCCTGACTGTGAAAACCCTGCGTGCATTTATCTAATGAAACTTCCTAATTCCAAGCTTACATTTGCGTCTTTTATATGTTACGTGTGCTGGGTGTCTCCTCTTGGCTTCTCTAGATCCACTCTCCACCTTTTTCTACATTGTTCTCTATGCAAGGAGGCCAACACCACTGTGAACACCACTGTGTCATTTGGCCAGTGGGGAGCCCAGCACAAGATGGGTCAGAGGGAGAGGAGTGAAGTTAGGATATTTTTTTCTCCCCAGATTCTTTCCCTTGTGATGTCACCATCAGTTGACTGAGCTCCTCTATCAAAGGTCATTTCTCTCCAGGTTGTAGACTCTGTATGACTGTGTTCTTTTAGGTTCTGAGAGCTGCTCCCTCTTTTTGCCCCAATTCAGTTTAGGGGTGGGAACAGCTCAATTGTAACTAGCCCCTTGTTAGTGACTACCTTTTTTTTTTGTGATTTTCCTCACTTATATCTTTTTAAAATAGTCTCTCTTACTAAGCCTCCCTTGCTTGATCATGTTTTATTTGTGCTGTTACCTGTTGGGATCCTAAATGATAGCTGATGTTAGCTCCAAACCTCACTTCAGAAATTCTACTGATCTTCTTTGGATGAAGTCATATTGGAAACAATCAAGATGCCCACCACTAAGGAATTAGCTAAGTTATGTTACCTAATGGGAAGAATTCTTGAGTGTTGAGATTCCCAGCAGAGTTCTTCTTCCCAGCACCTACACAGTTAGGGGGCAGGTGGACTTTGTAGATGGCTGGTCTCCCAGGAACAAAATCTAATCTTCCAAACTCCTAAATGCCCCAAAGTGTCTTGCAGTGGGGACTGGAGGACTCTGAGCTTCATGAGTGTCCCAAGGGCAGGACTTAGGATAGGCAATGATGGAGAATTGGATGGAGTTTAAACTATAGTTCTTGTGTTCCTTAGCCAGGTCCGTGGCCTCAAGTACATACACTAGTTCCACCCCACAGAGGACAGCCTCTCATCCAGACAGCATGTTTGGTGTGGTAGATGGTGTTTCTGAAGATGGGTATAGCAATAATTCCTCATTCCACAGGTCTTCTACAAAGAAAACTTGCTGTTCTCCTTCCAAGTGGTGGAGCATATTCCCCCTCCCTTTGACCTATTCTGACTGACAGAATGTGGCACAAGTAATACTGTATAATTTCTAAGGCTGGGCATTAAGAGATCCATGGTTTCCCTGGCCTGTGTCACGACTCTCTTGGAGCCAGGATACCATGCTGTGAGGAAGCTCAAGCAGCCATCAGCCAGCGCTCACTGTCAAATATGAGATTGACCCATTTTGGATCTTCTCACCATCCCAGCCCCTCCACCTAACATGGCATGAAATAGAACAAGGTCATGGTCAATCCTCAGACTATGAAAAATAAAAATAACGTTGTTTTTGTTGGGAAAAGTATAAACGGCAGCCATACCCCAGAGAAAAAACCCCAACATGGCGCCTAAGCATCTCTTCTTCCTACCTTCTTCTTTTCTGCAGTGGCGCAAAAAGTTCCCGCCCGTGTGAACTCTCCCGCCGGCGCCAATTTCAAATCTCGCTGGCGGGGAAACTTAGCCCCAATGAGAACTAATTCCTGGGCTCCGGAGCTGATATCTGAAAGAACTTGCCAATAAACGGGTTGCCTGCCATTTATCTAAGCCCTACCATCTCCCCCTTAGTTCTATATAAGCACACTGCTTTTTGCAATAAAATTGGAATTCTCCCGGCGAAGTGTCTTTGCGTGGGGAATTCTTTCAGTTTTAAGCAACTAAATTTTGGGAATGGTTGTTTCACAGCAGCAGGTAACTGATACACTTGCTTCCTGGAGCTGGGGCAGCCAGCCCTTACATGAATTTCACTGCTGCCTCCTTCCCCTCCATATGTTGGGTCGTGCCATTTGGTTACTCGTTTTGGGTGCTCTACCAGAAATTCCATTTTTGAGACAATAACTTCATTCCTCACATAGTCTTCATCTGTCCATCTTCCAGTGTAACCCAGTGCCCTCAGAAGCTGAGCGTGATCATCTTTTGAAAATTTGAAAATGTTATCAAGATGGGGAAATTGGATCCTAAGACCCCAAATTCATGGTAAAGTGACTGGATGCCTCATCTTCCAACACCCCTGTCTTTCTTTCTTTCTTTCTTTCTTTCTTTCTTTCTTTCTTTCTTTCTTTCTTTCTTTCTTTCTTTTCTTTTCTTTCTTTTCTTTGGAAAGTAGAAGCTTTATTAAAGGACAGCCCTGTCTTTCTTGATGAGCTTGGATGAGGATGTCAGTCCAGGGTTAAGAAGAAAGTATCTTCCCCCAAGGGCAGAGAAGAGGGTTATTATCAGAGGTAAATAATGTAACTAACAAGAAAATGGGGGAACCTCTAGGGAAATGCCAACTATAGGATCAGAGGAAGAATTTGAGTCGGGTCTATTATGGTTTAGATATCAGGTGTCCCCCAAAACCTCATGTGTGGGACAATACAAGAAGGTTTAGAGGAAAAATGATCAGGTTTTGAAAGCCTTAACCCAATCAGTGGATTAATCCCCTGATGGGATTAACTGGGTGAGGACTGAAGGTGAGTAGGGTGTGGCTGGAGGAGGTCACTGGGGACATGCCTTTGGAGGTATATATTTTGTATCTGGCAAGTGGACTCTCTCTCTCCCTCTGCTGCCTGATCCTTGTGTGAGCCATGTCCTTCTACCACTCTTTTCTCCCATGATGCTTTGTATCAGTTGAGGTGGAGCCTGCTGTCTATGGATTAAGACCTCCGACACCATGAGCCCCCAAATAAACTCTTCCTCCTCTATAATTGTTCTTGTAGGGTCTTTTAGTCACAGCAGCCAAAATGCTGACCCAAGACAGGCAACTCAGAGCCAAGATGTCAGACCCGGGTAGATTCAGGGTCAATGTTTTTTGTTTTTTTTTAAATTTTTTATTGTTGGTTGTTCAAAATAGGGTCAATGTTAATGCTGCAGCAAAAGGTTGATTTCTTTAATTTGTGCTGCAGGAATAGGCCAAGTATGGGAGTGGCCAAGGCTGGGACAACCAGGTAGAAACTATTCCATGAGTGCTCCTCATTTCTTCCTTCCCAGGGGTCTCTTGGAGCTTCCCCTGGAGGTGGTATCCACCACCATGTTGAATTGCTTCCTGCTCATTCTTGGTCTTACTTTGGGTGATTGGACATCATGAGGGTTCACATGTGCCAAGCACAGACTTATGCTCTCACGTCCCATGGCCACTCTTGTCAAATGCTGGCTGTGTTCCAGGCTTGTCCCAGCTGTGACAGACACGTGGTGGGCAGAGGCTTCTCTTGCCAGGCTCATCTGTGAACCTTTCTCCTGACGAGTTCACACTTCCTCCTTTTCTGGGGTGACTTTGACAATAGTACAGTGATCTTTCTTGGATATGTTTTATAACCTGCTCTCCACAGGAGAAAAATGAGCCATGAATTGTGTTGTTTGAGGATTTCAAACAATTTTGGTCTTCTATGGCCAAGTTCAACCTACGAGTTGATGTTAACTGGCTTTCAAAATTCTTTTTTGAAAACGAATTTTGGGATGAACTCAGGGGGACTCAGCCACTGAGCCACATCCCCAGCCCTATTTTGTGTTTTATTTAGAGTCAGGGTCTCACTAAGTTGCTTATTAGCACCTTGCTTTTGCCGAGGCTGGCTTTGAACTAATGATCCTCCTGTCTCAGCCTCCCAAGCCACTAGGATTACAAGCCTGTGCCACTGCATCTGGCTCAAAATTCTTAAACATTTAAAGGCCATATCTTGCAAGCTCCTATGGACTGGGTGCTCTTTCCTTCCAAGAAAGGAAGTATTTTGGATTTTCCCATTTTACTGGATCCTTGTTATCTCTGTTGTTTCAGACTTCATTTCTGTCTGCCATGCTGGGGATGTGCCCTCATTACCTCTGTGAATGTCCTCTTCCACTCCAATCCCCAAACACCACAAGCCACAGCTGCACTCAATTCTAGAGCAGTGGCTCTCTCTCAATGACCAGTCAGCTTTTCAGAGGCTTCCTGGCGTTGGAAGGCTGCCTCTGTCTGACTTTGTACATCTGCTAACTGAGCACATCCAGCTCTGGGAAAAGCCTAGAACTCTGTTTCTTTCCTGGACTGCTGAGAATCTCCCACAACAATGTGGAGTGAGGCCCCAGCAATTCCCAAGCCACCACTCAGCTGGGGACTCAGGGTCACCCTGCAATGCTTTATGTCATCCATTACCTAATTCATCTCATCGAAAGCCTGCATTGGGATACTCTGCATAGGCTCTCTCAAATTTCCGTTTCCATATTTGTCCATGGATTTCTAGAAGAGCCTCCATTGATCCTCCCTTTTGCTTTGAAGAAAAGGTGCCTCTTCTGTTTGAGGCTGACCCCTCCACCTTCCTTCTGGGTTTTCTCTGCTCTCTTTTCTCCAGGGTCCTTCCTTTAATACCTCTCCTCTCTTTCCTGACTTTAAAATTTCCTTTCCAGTTGGTTCTTTTTCACCAATGTATTCGTATTTTAACTATTTCCTACCTTGTACACAATGCTACAGTTCAGATCTTCAATGCCCCTTTGAAAAGGAGGGGCCGAGTGGGAGGTCTTGGGTCACTGGGGAGAGTGTTCCTAGAGGATGGTGGAACCCTAGTCTCTTTCTCCTTTTTTTTTTGCTCTTGGTGGTGAGGTAAATGGTTTTGTCATGTGCCACCAAACATTGATTGATGGGGACCAATCAATCATGAGCTGAAATCTCTAAAACCCAAGGTTGTCTCTTTATAAGCTGATTATTTCAGGTATTTGCTACTAACAGCTTTGATCAGTTCTGGATCCCACTCTAGTTATTACAGATGCTCCTCATCTTACAATGGTGTTATGTTCTGATAAACCCACCTTACATTGAAAATATCATAAGCTGAAAATGCATTTAATCCACCTAACCTTCAGAACATCACAGCTTAGCAACCCGGCACACTGAGGGGAATCAATTGCTTACCCTCATGATCACATGGCCGACAGGAAATTGCAGCTCGAATCTACACATGGCCATCCCAGGAGGACACCAAAGTCCCAAAATTCAAAGTACAGTTTCACTAAATGTGTATCACTTTCGCATCATCACAAAGTTAAAAATCCTAAATCCGATCATTGTAAGTCAGGCCTCATCTAAATTCTATCCTCCACCCTTCCTCTGGAGGACATCTTCACAAGAAGTCTGTTTGCAGCTTTCTGCAATCTGGTCTACCCTTGCGAAACCACGCTAGTGGTATGTTGGAGTGGGCAAAACCCATTTCACACAGTTCTTCCTGACTCTATGATCAGTGCTGTCACATTGGTGGCTTGAAATAGGGAGCATTAATATCATAGGAATCAGCAAGTGCTACATGCCAGGGTTTGGCCCCTGCTCCCCAGAGAACCGGTTGTTAACTTTTACTAGCACGCCACTTAACCAGGTGGCCTCTTTTGTAAGGTAACAAGGGCCCTCCAAACATTCCTCTGCTTTTAAGGTTTTTCTTCTACTTGCTGCTACATTCTCCTGATTTGTGCCAACGGTCTCATTCCTGCTTCAGATCAGGCTTGTTCTAACTCAGTTCATAACCTTCCATGTATGTGAAGGACCATGCCTAGGCAAGATTTACAATTGAATTTGATGGGAAGCATAGTAAGGAATGTATCACTAATGTGACATTGATGTATGAGGCACTGAAAGCTAAAAATGGCTAAAATTGTGACTTTCATTGTACCATAACCTAAATTTATTGGACACATTTCCAAACATTTTTGAGGCTCTAAGTTTCATTTGTACTTAACTTAGCCAATATCAGTTGAGAATTTAGCCTATCAAAATAAACATTTATTTAAAACAACTGAGGTTTATAATGCCACCAGGAACACTCAAATCTAGAGACTATTCCTACAGAGAACAAGGTACCAGGAACTAACAAGCCCTGAAATTGCCATCACGGCATGAAACACAAACACTATTTTATTATCTCTCTTGAATGTGTGGGTTTATAGGGCTCAGGTGGACAGTGCTCCCCTTGATGTTCCCTGGTGTTGCACTGCTTGGGGTAACGGCTAAAAAGTAGCCACTTCTGATTTGCATGTCTTATGCTTGGCCCTGGCTGATGACCAGAAGTTCAGCGGGAGCTGTGAACCAGGGGCCTTGACTTTCTGCCTCTCTCATGGCCTCTTCACATAGGTTGGATGTTCTGCAGCTGCATATCTGGATATCTAGATATCTAGATCGAATGTCCCCAGAGCAAGTGTTTTAAGAACAAGGGAGAGGGGCTGGGGATGTGGCTCAAGCGGTAGCATGCTCGCCTGGCATGCGCGGGGCGCTGGGTTCGATCCTCAGCACCACATAAAAAAATGAAATAAAGATGTTATGTCCCCCGAAAACTAAAAAATAAATATTAAAAAAAAGAACAGGGGAGAAAAGCTACCAGTCCTGAAGCCTGACCTTGGAATTCCCAGAGTATCACTGCTTCTGCATCTAATGGTCATGCAGGGTGCAGGGGAAGGAAGAGAGTGTGCTAAGGCCCCAGCATTTCCTGAGAACTGATAAAAATACAAGTTCCTAGTAGGTGCTAATAAGTCAATGATGTATATTGTTATCTCAAGGGTAACAGCTAAAGGATAATAAAAGTATAAGGAACTTGCATGTTAATAAAGGTGAAACGGAGTAATTAAAACACTCCATCCATATTAAAGCAATAAAGAAGAGAATCTTTTTTTAAAAAAAGACTCATTAAATAGAGTCATCCAGCTGCAGCGGCACATGCCTGACATTCCAGCTACCCTGGAGGCTGGAGCTGGGGGATTGCAACTTTGAGACCAATGTGTGCAACATATCCAGACCCTGTCTCAAAGTTAAAAACACACAAAAGGGCTGAGGATTAGCTTAGTGGCAGAGAGCCCATGGTTTAATTCCCAGTACGTGAACAAAAAATAGGGTCAGGTGGTAGATTAAAATCTCAAATATAAGAGCAAATTCTAAATAAAAGACAAAGATTGTCTAATTGGATTATGAAACAAGCTCTTAACTCTATTCTGTCAGTAAGAGACATATTTGGCTTTGGGGAAGATTGTGAAGGTACACTGTTATCCAATGCACAAGTACTTGGGATCCTACTTTCTGATAGAGATAGAAAGAGATGTGTTTGCCTGATCAGTAACCTTATATTAAGTCCAAAGTCATGTGTTCTAGAAAAAATGTACTTTGAGCATAGCAGATGGTATTGTATTCCGTCTGATTTTGTTAGGGGTCAGACTGGTCAATTTAATGGGGATATGATGGGTCCTTATACTCTGCCCATCTTTGCAGGAGCCGTGATCATTGTTATTCCACTGGGATTCCAGTATAGTTTCTGATTTGCTGTCTTGGCTGGGGAGTGGAGAGGCGTTTCATAGATTCTACATGACCTCGCCAACTGTAATGCCTCTTACTCCATAGATGAGCAAAGGAACACAAATGTTAGAGACTGGGGATGGGGGGGTGGGGAGGGAGTCCATGAACCCATTTGATCTGCTGCAAGACGGACTTGGGCTGGGAATCAATTACTACCTTGGCCTCCAGAATCTCCTTCTCTATCAGGACCTCTATTGAATAGCATTTTCTGTCCTCTGGTATGTGGTCACTCCAGAGTTGGGAGGGATCACTCCTTCAAATTTGGTCTCATTGGGAGTTTAGACTGTTCACTCCAGAAAGAGGTAGGAAGGAAGATAGGTTTTCCCTTTCTTGTTTTTCTTTCTTGCAGTGTTGGGGTATGGAACCCAGAGCCTCCTTCTGGCAAGGCAAGTGCTCCACCATGAGCCACACCCACAGCCCAGGGCTTTTGTGAGTTGAACTTCCCATTGATAGTGAAGGAGGGAGTTCCTAGGCTTTCCTATCTGCTTGCCCAGGAACAACAGATCCCTAGGGGAAGGACAAAGGGTGAGCTTTAAGAGTTACCAGCATTACAGGCATTCGCCACCACACCCAGCTTGCCTCCTGTATTTTGGTTCTGTTGTTAGGGGAATATATGTTAAGGATTTTTATGTGTTCTTGTAGAATTGACCCATTTATAATCAAATAATGCCCCTTTCCATTCTTGATAACTTCCCCTTGCTCTGAAGTCTATTCTAAAATTAGCATGGTATGTTTTTTTCCATCTCTTCATTTTAAGTGACATATGTCTTTATGTTTCAAGTGGATTTCTTATTGGATCTTCTTTGTTCATCTGTGTTGACACTTCTTTAATTGGTGTATGCAGATTATTGCCATTCAAAGCGCTTGTGGATATAGTTGGATTAATATCGACTGTATTTGCCACTGGTCTTTGTTCTCTCTTCCTATTTTTGTCTTTTTTCCCTGTTTTTTATGGGATTTTTAAAAAGTGATACATCTTATAGAGGCATTTATTCATACCACGTAGTAAACAGTACTCATACAAGGGGACGGTGACATTCTGTGTTCCCATCTAACACAGTTTGCTTAAATTTATAGGCAGACTGACATTTCATTTCCTGTATCCTCAAGAAAGCTGGTTAATAATGACCATGAGCAGGTGCAGGACCGGAACATTTCAAAGCCTTAGTTCTTTTATCAGCACTTGTGATCTTATGACCGGTGAAGCTCATCAACCCCATTCCTCCCCCACACTCCTAGTACGTCTGGGTGTGCCACAGGAGAAGAGGTGTCTGGTTTTGTTGCTGAAAGCTCAGTCCTTGTCCCTGATGCCAATCCAATAACAAGGACACGGTTTTGAGAAAAAGGAAAAAGAAGGTTTATTACTTTGGTAGCAAAGGAGAGACACAAGGGACTCCTGACCCAAAGACTGTGATTCTGCCCATCAGCAAAAACAGGGGGGCTTTTGTAGAAGTGATTCAGAAAAAAATGAGACTAGGGAGGAAAGTTCAGGAAGGAGAAGATCAGGAAAAAAAAGATCAGAAAGGAGGTTAGGGAGAAGAAGTTTAGGAAAAAGAAAAGAAATATGGAAGTTTCAAAGTGACAAGGAATATAGTCAGAGCATCAAGTGGACCCCTGTTACAGTTTGAGGAGTTCCTGGAGAGAATGGAGTGTTCCACTCAGGACCACTGGGGTCCTTGGCTTATATGATGGAAAAGAATTTCAGCACATACCAAAGGCATAGACATTTATTTTGGCCAACAGATATACTTTCAAAGAAGAATGTGGACATATGAAGAGTGGGTTCAGGGCTTTTCTTTTAAAGGAAACTTGGTGGGAGGTGCATATGGGAAGATATGTAGGAATGCTATCAGTCTGGCCATGTCAAGTTGGTTTACAGTGGTCTGGTTGGTGTCAGGATCCTTAGGCTGATGTGATCTTCATTATCTGATCAATAGAGTGCTGGAAAAATCTCCTTATTTCTCAAAATAATCTATCTTTGCTCCATCTATTTATGAGAGGAGGGAGTGTAATTAACAGTGCACAGGTAGATTTACAGATTTCCTAGGAGTGACAGGCCTAGAAAAGTATGTGGAACATTCGAATTAAAATTTCAGTTCCTTACCCTTCTTTTATGTCTCCTTTCTATCTATTTCTTATTTCTTCTATCCTACCTCAGGGACAGTAGGGCTTCATGGGGACCCAGATATTTTTAATATGCTTTGAAACAGTTCGGCAACACCAACCATTGAGGCCATACCAGACCCCACAACTGACTCAGAAGAGTCATGAAACAATCAGGGCCTTTATATGGTTTTAACTAAAAATTTTATATGATTCCACTTTCTCTCCTTTCTTAGTCTATCAGCTATACACCTGTTTTTTAACAGTTGTAGATGGACAGCATGCTTTTCTTTTAAATATTTTTTAATGCTGTGCGGAGGATCAAACCCAGTGCCTCATACGTGCTAGGCAAGCTCTCTGCCACTGAGCTACAGTCCCAGCCCAGACATCTGTTATTTTAAAAGTGCTTTTTAATGTTTGTCCTAGAGTTTGCAATATACAACCAATTCAAGCCCACTTTTCAGTAACATTATAGCAATTCACAGATATTATGAATACTGTGTAATAACGAAATAATCCTAATCCCTTCCTCCTGTCTCTTATACCATTGTGTAAGGTCAGGCGCTGGTGATCAAAAGGAGGCAGATTAAAAGCAGCTGAACAAGGCTTTATTGAGATTTGCTCCCAGGCAAGACCCTCCAGTCCAGCAGAGCGGGTCTGGGGGAATCATGCCCAGCTCAGCCAGATTGGAATTTTATTGGATTTAGGGCAGGAAGGGAGGTTTTGAGTCCCTTGACCTCCTGGGGTTGATCAGGGGATCTTGCTGAGATCTGTGTCCTTCCAGGATTGGTCAGGAGACCCTGCTGATTGACAATGGTTATGAGGTACATCACTGCTTGTCTGTCGGCACCCGATTGGTTGTTCTTTCACGTGTATGGTTGCCTTGTGCTTTGTTCCCTTAGCCATTTCAAACCGACTTAACACATTGCAGTCATGCATTTCACACATATAACTGTACATAAGTATACATAAAATATATAAAAATATAAGTACATCTGCATATATAATGCACATATACACATATGTACTTATATACATTCATACTTGCATGTAAATGTATATAGACACATATATACATGCATATTTGAATATATCACTGCTGCTATTTTGAATAATCTGTTATCTTTTAGATTAATTAATAACAATTTTTTCGGGGGGTTACCAAGGATTGAACTCAGGGACACTCAACCACAGAGCCACATCCCCAGCCTTATTTTGTATTTTATTTAAAGACAAGGTTCCACTGACACTGAGTTGCTTAGCACCTTGCTTTTGGCTGAGGCTGGATTTGAACTCACGATCCTCCTGACTCAGCCTCCTGAGCCACAGTGATTACAGGCATGCACCACTGCACTCAGCTGTCTTTCACTTTTAAAAGATAATTTTGCAAGACACAGAATTCTAGGTGGGTTGTCTTTTTCTCTCAATACTTTAATCATCTCACTCTACTGTTATTGCTAGCATGGTTTCTATTAAATCAGATGCAATTCTTATTTGCTGTCTGGAAGATTAGATGTGTTTCTGCTCCCCTCCCCCTGTCTCTTTCACGATTTTTTCTTTATCTTTGATTTTCAGTATTTGCACGTGAAACAACTTGTGTAGGTTTTTTTGGGCATTTATCCTAGTGTAACAGTGGTTCACTTTATGCTTTGAATATAGCCCTTGCTGCTCTGCCACTGCAATTTATTTATTTTTATTTATTTAAGATTTTTTTTTTAGTTGTAGACGGATACAATACCATTTATTTATTTATTTATTTGGTGCTGAGGATCGAACCCAGTGCCTCACACATGCTAAGCGAGAGCTCTGCCATTGAGCCACAACCCCAGCCCCTGCAACTTATTTTTAAAATGGACATTTCTTTCTTTTCCTCTCTCCCTGTTCCTCCCTAATCTCAGGGGAAACAAGATTACCTTTCTTCCCCATCCTAGGCACCCACCGTAGGAACAAAGTAATCCAGACTTTGGGGATGGTACCAGAAGGTCTCAGAAATGACTTTCTCTCAAATTAACAAGTGAATTATAACTCCAGACAGAGAACACGTGGATTCCTTTTTCTCAAAACCGTGTCGTCCTTATTGGAGTGGTATCAGGGACAAGGAATGAGCTTTCAGCAGCTTGGTTGATAGTCTCTGAGTTTCTTTTGTAAGGGTCCCGCGAAACGTCGGAGAAAGAGACCACCAAGTGACCACTCATGCAATTGGCAGAAGGGGGGATTTATTGAACCAGCATGCTGGGGCTCCGTGCCCACTCAAGAAGGGAAAGCAGCCCAGAGCCCCGAGCAGGGGCTGAGCACTGCTTAAGTACACTTTTTGGGGAGGGCAGAGGGCCTTGTATACATCAGAACAAATCATCATGAGGCACGGGAAAATTGAATAACAACTCCTAAACATGATTGGTTCGTTCATTGGCGGGAACAGGTCAGGCTGGAGTGATAGGTCATTCCTAAGGAGGGGGTTACATTTAAACTGATTGGTCCAGGCCCTGCAATGCCTACGTGCGACCACACAGAGCCCTTATTAAACAACCAATAGTCAGGGGAAATATTTACTGGGCAGTTTCAAGCATTGTCTCAACAGCTACAGAAATTTCAGGTTTTGCAGGTAGCATAAATACCTAACAATACCTAATCCTTTACATTTTAACTCAGACCTTGCAGCTTAGAAACTTTACAACACCCGGTCTTTTACCCTTTAACTTTTACGCTTTAACTTCAATTTCTTTTACCCTTACACTTTCTTTTTTCTTAAATATTTTTTTAAGTTGTTGATGGACCTTTATTTTACGTATTTGTATGCGGTGCTGAGAATCGAACCCAGTACCTCACACATGCTAGGCAAGTTCAAACCCCAGCCCAGTCTCTGAGTTTTTTAATCTGTAATTTGGGGTTCAATGTTACTTCAGGGAAATTCTTAAGATAATTGCTTGAAATATTGTCTCTGTTCCTTTCTCTCTTCTTTTTTTGGCATTCCCATTAGTTCTTGAATGTTCTAGTTTTTTTTTTTTTTTCTTTGCTCAGTCTTTTTTTTTTTTCTCATTGGTTTTCAGTTTGGGAAATTTCTATTATAAACTAAGAAAGCATAAATGAGATTAAAATAAAGCAAAGACAGTTTTATGTGGGTGGGAATAATTTGCAGATCAGGAACATCAGCTCAGCTAGATGGAGCCTGAGGAAAGGTGAACTTGGGTTTTTATTACAGGGAGAAATGGCATTTTTAAAGGAGACAAGCAGGATTAAGGCAAGCTTGGCACAAATCAGGGTGGTCATAAATTTTGTGAGTGTATTGGAATGTGCAGGTCAAGAAGCAAAGATTTTGTTAGATTTTAGAAAATTGTTCCTGCTGGTGGATTCAACTCCTGACCTGACGTCTGGGTGGCTATCTACCTTTGTCAGAAAAATCTCTAAGGCTCTGAAAAGGATTTTTGCTCTCCCTTTTGATTGTTCTGCCACCATTTTGATTTTTATGTTATAAATACTGCGATATTCTCAAGCTCAGAGATCTTTCCTTAAGTGGTATCCAGTCTACTCATAAACCCATCAAAGGTATTCTTCATTTCTGTTTGTGTTTTGATTGCTAGCATTTCCTTTTGGTCCTCTCTTGGGATTTCCATCTCTCTGCCTACATTGCCCTTCTCTTCTTCCATTCGGTCTGCATTATCCACTCTTAGCATATTAATCAGAGTTGTTTTAAATTTCTGCTCTGATAACATCGACATTCATGCCATACCTGTTCCTGATGCTTGCTGTGTCTCTTCAAACTGTATTTTTTGCCTTTAAATATGCCTTACAATTTTTTCTTATAATAATATGCTCCACTAAAGGAACTGCTATGAATGGACTGCCCTCCATTCTCATGGGTCCTGCACCCATGGACTTGGTCAACTTTGGAGGAAAAATAGTCCAGAAAAAAATGTTCTCATACTGAACACATATAGTGATTTTTCATTGTTATTATTCCCCAAACAATAATACAGTATAATGACTATTTATATAGCATTTGCATTTATTAGTATTATAAGTAATCTAGAGATGATTTAAAATATTTGGGCGTGGTGGTGCATGCCTATAATCCCAGTGGCTTGGGGAGCTGAGTCAGAAGGATTTCGAGTTCAAAGCCAGCCTCAGCAATTTAGTAAGGCCCTAAGCAACTTAGCAAGACCTTGTTTTTAAATAAAATATAAAAAGGGCTGGGGATGTAGCTCAGTGGTCAAGCACCCCTGAGGTCAATCCCTGGTACCAAAATAAAATAACATATATTGGAAGATGGGCAGAGATTAAGGACTTCAGCATCCCTGGATTTTGATATCCATGGCGGGTCCTGGAACTAATCTCCTCTGTTACCCAAGGGACAGCTGTAAGGTGGTGGCAAGGTGTGTGGGGAGGGAAAGCATTCTTGATTCCTACAATTAGGTCTCAGTCTTCTCATCAGCCTGCTTCTCTGGAATGCAAAGATCACATGCACTTCTCAGCCCACATCTCCCCAGGTGGGATTGCATGGCTAAAGTGGGATGGAGTTGGCTATTTCTTCTCCCCCAGCAGGTTGGGTTCTGGCTAACCAGTTCCTCCTGCGGTCAGAACTTGTTAAGAAAAACAGAAGGCTTTGGCACTTCTCCCCACCTCCTGCTGGAAGTTCCAAGGGATTCTTCTCTCTTATTTGCTGTGAGGACTTGAAGGTAAAACTCATGAAAGCTTTGGGCCTCCTTGGATCCACTCTGGTAGTGAGGCTGTGGCCTCCACTCTTAAATTCACCAGTGTATCTTACCTTTCTGCCCCTTGGGTGGGACGGGATGGCTTGGGTGTGAGGCTGGAGTTGAATATCTCCCTTTGCCCTGATTGAGTAGGCTCTGATTAAACCCTAGCAGATAAGGTTCTGGCTCACTTGTTTCTCCTGAGGGCAGAGCTTCTGTCACCTGGGTTGTTACCTCCTCTACACCTGGCCAGAAGCAGGAGGACATTATTCCTCTAATGTATTTATGGTGAGAACCTGGTGGGGCACTGGATGATGAGGTTTCCCTGGAATTTCTCCCACTCTCAGATTTGTCCACCCTGAGCCTCCAGCCATTCATTGTTCCTCCCCAGTACTGGGCCTCTACTCCGGTAAGTTGTGATTTGCATCCATCTGGGCTTCTGTTCACTTTTCCGGCCAGCGGTTTGCCCTGTGACCTCACCCCTCTGAGCATCTAAGAAGAGTTATTGATTTTTCAGTTGGTTCAGCCTTTTACTTGTTCAGTGACTTCCCAGGCACTTACCTGCTGGACTGGAAGCCAGAAGTTCAATCTGCCTGTTTATTTTGGGGGGCAGGGAGGGGCGGGCTGTTTGTTTTTAGTGCTGTGGATCAAAA
>NW_026000136.1:4991669-5062458 GCF_001458135.2 Marmota marmota marmota
GCTGGTTTGATTTTAGTGCTGTGGATCAAAACGGGGTGGGGGGGGGGGCGGGGGTGCGCTCTACCACTAAGCCACACCCCAGCCCCACACAGCCTCTTTTTAGGTAGTTAGTCTCCTGTATGTGAATTTGGAGGTTTGTGGGGATTGGTGAGGTATAATTGGGTTCTCCCCCATTATTGTTATTGTCTTTGTTCTTCATGGAAGTGGGAATATTTAAACCAACTCCTCATTCCACATTCCCACCTTCACTAGAACAAAGTTTTTTCAGTGCTAATACATGAGTATTCCTTATATGAGTGAAATGCTTGGCACCAGAAGTATTTCAGGTTTTGAATGGGGGATATTTACATATACATATATACACAAATTTCTGTTTCATGTACAACATATACCATAGACTAAAGGTAATTTTACATAATGTCTTTTTTTTTTTTTGCCACCAGGCATTGAACCCTGAGGCATTTAACCACTGAGCCACATCTCTTTTTATATTTTATTTTTGAGATAGGTTCTCACTAAGTTGCTTAGGGTCTCACTAAGTTGCTGAGGCTGGAGACTCTAAGCAACTTAGTGAGAACCTAAGTTGCTGAGGCTGGTCTCGAATTTGCGATCCTCCTGCCTCAACCTCCTGAGTTGCTGGGATTTCAGGGGTGCCCCAGCATGCTTGGCTTACATAATGTCTTTAATAATTTTAGGTATGGAGCAATGTGTACATTGGAACCCTCAGGAAGCAGAGGTGTTGCTGTCTCAGCCCCTCAGTGGACAATCCATGGCATGCCTGGCATCACCATCATCCCTGATTTCAAATTTATGTTCTACTGATAAGCAATCATTTTCTTAACACTTATCCACATATAAGTACTTCACTAAATAGTTAACAGGTGTGGAATTTTCCACTCATGGAACCTTTCCGATTTTAGAGCATTTCAGTTTTTTGGATTAGTTATGTTCAATTAGGGTATGCCAGAAACTGTCTGCGTGCCTGGAGAGGATCATTTATCCTTTAAATGTCAACTTTAAATGCTCCCTGCTTTTGTGAAGCTCAGCTTGTGGCATATTTTTTGGGAGGTTACGGAGATATCATGGGGTTCCAGAGTCCTTGGTTTTGAATGAGAACAAGAAGCATCAAAAAATCAGGGCAGATATCAGGGATCTCCCAGATCTCATGTGTACATTTCATATTGTTACCCTCTGCCTGGAGAGCTGCTAGGAGTTGGTGCTTTGACTACAGAGACAATATTTTCGTATTATAATCTGCAACTCCAGCTGATAAAGGGAGGGCATTCCTTCCATATCAGCCTCAAAAAGCAGAGGATGATGCAATCTCACTTCTGAAGACGCATTAAGAGATAAATGAATGAGATTTCTTGCTGGGGCTCTGTGGTCTCCAGTGTTAACATCTCTGTATTCATACCCTGCAGGCTTGTTCTTCTACCATCCATCAAAAATTTCTCCTTTGTCCCTAATAATAACAAAGCCTGGACTTAATTCAGCCTACAAAACAGCAGCCAAAATAGACACTCCCCTGCTTAACCTATTTATATCAACCTTCCATTGTGTTTCCAAACAAAGAATATGTATAAGGTAATGAAAGCTCTCTGAGCTGTAAGTGACTCTTTTTGTTTCTGTTTCTGTTTTAATCCAAGAGGTTGGACTAAGTGGGTGCTGTTGTCACTGGGCTCCAAAGGACGGTGATTCTGTGTTGCTATGGGGATGAGGTTATGTGACTCACACGCACAGCATGTTCTGTTGCTAAGGTAATTACACGCATCTTCACCTTCTCTATCAGGGTTGTCACCAATTTTAGCCATGGAGAAACTGAGCTTGGGGTTTCAGGGAACAAGAAAAAGAAGGAAAAAGAGCTTTGTGGAAAGTTTAGAAGTGAAACAGTCCACTTGCCTCTTGTCCCTGGGTGACTTCATGGTGACAACCAAAAAAATGGATGGCACAGTTACTCACTCACATCTTTAGGCAACTGGCTCCAGGGTGGCGCCAGTGACTGCCATTTCTTGGGGACCCAAAGGTATGATGGATAAATGGTTTGCTCAGAGTCACTGGTGGGGAGAGTCCCAGAAGGCTTAGGTGTTTCAGAAGGTGACAGGACTTTTCACACTGTAGTCAAGGGAGGGTGAGGAGGTAACAAAGGAGACATGAAGGAAATTTCTGAAATGATGGGCAAGTCTACATGCTGACTGGGCTTTAGTTACATGGATGCATGTGTTAGCCAAAACCCATCAGACCCCACACTCATCTGTGCATTGACATGAAATGTAAATTTATCTATTAAAAGTCAATTGTCACCTTGAACAGGAAGAAAACAGCCTTGAAGAACCACAGAACAGCTCTAGAATGTTTCTGAAAGTTTAAAAAAATGTGAGGAGCTAGTTTAACATTGGCTGCGCCATGTCTTATCTGCTTTCTCAAGTTAGGGTGTGGAGTTTGGGCTTCTGTTTCCTGGGCACTATCTTACTCTAGCCTCTGAAGGCAAGAGTGTCATCCTCAATCTAGGACATCTGAGTGTCCCCAAAGTTTCTTGTCATTCTTCGTTGTCCTCCTCCAAGACTGAGATAAGGTATGCAGAGGAAATAGTGCAGGAATAGAAGTTCTAGTCCCCATCTGGTCACAAACCTACAGAATAAGCTAAACTCTCTTTCCCCAGCTACAAAAGTTAGAAGTTCTTGGGTCTACTCTGAGGGGACAAAGTGTATGGAGGTGTGATTTACAGAAGAGAGAAAGGTGCTCTCCAGAGGAGAAGACTGGAGCTGCCTTATGAGGTAAGAACTTGGTGGAATACAATATACTGGCAGCCAGTAGGCCCTGGGGCCTCCATAGCTTCTATTTTGGGGGAAATCAAGACATGAATCTGGTTAGAGAATATTTCAGAACAAGATGACCAAGTCAAGTTCCAGCTGCGACTTCCAATCTGAAAGATTGGAACAAGTTGCCTCTTTGAGTTTCTCCTACATCTCAGGATCTGCTTAGGCTTAGTGCTTAGGCTCTCTGAGCCTCAGTTTATGCACTTGTAAAATGAGAATGACATTATAATAGCTATTCCGCTGACTGTTGAAATAATTTATTTGAATCATATATGTGATAGTACTTAGCATACAGTAAGTGCTAAGTAAATTCCGATTCTCCTTCTCATGTCTTTGACTTTACCTTTGTTGTTGTTATGCCCACAAAACCAGCTCTCTTTTCTCATTTTGTGGTACTTCCTTCACAGACTCACAGTTTATACTGGGGTTTCTCAGGAGTCTTATTGTTCCTTTTTTAATAAAATGAACCTTGGTATAGATTATAGACCTATCTAAAGAAGGTGAAAACCCACAGGGAGAGAAGGGAAGTGGAGATGCCAATTTAAATGGAAGACCTTCTTCAGTAAACAGCCATAATCCTTTTTCTGTTTGAAATGAAAATGAATTTGGATGAGCAGTGATGAGGTGATGGGTCAGGGAAGTTGGATTTTCAGAGGGAACAACTGTGTACCCTCAACTCCACAAGGGAAAAACAAAGGAAGGAGATTTAGGAGGCCTCAGGAACATTCTAGATCTCCCGGGTTGGAGAGGGCCACCTTTCTTCCCGCCCCCCCCCTACCTACCTCAGTGTAGGAGTAGTGGTGCAGTTGCTTGAACCACATGACGCTGCCTCTACCTGTCTAACAGAGACTAAGGAAGAGGACAAGGGCCAGGGGCATTGTTCTGCCATCTTGGAGCCAGTACTGTCAAAGGTCAAAGGCGGGGTCTTATTCTGAATATAACTTTAAAGGTCTTCCCAGGACATAGTCCCTGATAAAATGCAAGTATTTCTCTATTTTTGCCCAGAGGAGACCCAGAAACAGAGCTTGGCTCAAACGACACACAGTATGTCTGGGAGTATGGTTCAGTGGTAGAACATGTGCTTAGCACAGACAAGGCCCTGGGTTTCATTGAAAGAGGGATCCGGGAGTGGGAGAGGGAGAAAGCATAAGCATGTGAGCAAGCACAGTTAGACAAAAGAAAGCATATGAACTGGAAACGGAGCAATATTAATTGTATATCTAGAGAACACATGTAAAGCTAATGATTGTTATGGTCCTTAATTCTCTTTTAATGAAGAAGTCTGTTCTCTATCTCTTTCCTCCCTGATCTCTGTTTTTATTTGTTGGAGAAACTGCTTAAATCCCCACAGCCTGGATTTTGCACAGGTCTCATTGTCGGATCATTTGATGTATTTTTCTGGTGCTCGTTGTATTTCCTGTAATTTAGGAATCTCATCCAGAGACTTAGTCAGACTTCAGTTGTTTTTCCAAGGTGGCTTGTAGGTAATGTCATAGATAGCCTTATAGATGGACAGAATGTCTAGTTTTCTTATTAGAAAGATGTCAGGAGTCATTGGTGATCTTTGCCTAATGGTTCACTAAGAATTGCAAATGATAAATATTCTATTTATATCAAGCCTCAATTTATTGGTTCCCCTTATTTGTTATTTGGTTACTTGGAAGTATCATTTATGTAAGAAGAGATAAGTGTTTTTTCCCTTTTATATACTAGTTTTCAGAATAATATATACCTGATCTCCCAGTGACATTTTTTTTGTGTGTATGCTGTTAAGTATTATATTTCTTAAATTGAATAAGAGTGAGCAACTTTTTATTCATTTAAGGGAATTTGCTTTTCTTTTTAAGTGAACTGTCCATATCTAGGGTTCATTTTTCTACAAAGTATTCATCTTTTTCTTCTCCAATTTTAGGAGGTCTTTATGTATTAGGCATTATTATCCTTTGTCTATGACATATATCACAAATATTTTCCCAAATAAGGAAAATGGTCTTGTAATCTTACACTTGTAAATGTTTTGTTTTCCACTTTTATGTAGGCAAATTTATTAATCTCCTCCCCATTGTGTGTGAATTCTGAGTCATCATTAGGAAAGTTTTCCCCATTCCCAGTTGTGGAGGAATTTTTCCATGTTCTCTTCTAACATTTGTGTGGTTTCATTTTTAAAAATTTTGCATTTAAATTCATTGGTTCATTTAAAATATAGTAGATGTATGGCATGGACAATGGATTTAATTTGATCTGTTTCCATGAGGCCAGCCAGTTTTCCCAGGATCCTATATTAGAAACTCCTTTATCTCACTAGTTTGAGATGCTATCTTTATTATATAGTTGCTTTGCATCTGCAGTTGGTTCTGTGTCTGTTTCTGGATTTCCCCCCACCTCCTGCTTTGCTGTGATATGTGCCAACCAACAAGTCAGTGTCTTCTTTTAGTGATAGAGGCGTAGATATGTTCCAGTATATGCAAAGCTGCTCTTTCAAGAGTTATATGACTATTCTTATTTTTTCCAAATTATAATCAACTTATTTCATACTTGAGGGGTTAAAAAAAAGCTAATAGTATTTTTATTGAGCTCATGCTAAATTTATTGATTATCCTAGAGAGGAAAGATGCCTTCAAGATATTAAATCATCTAATCAAGAATATGGCGGGTCTCCCTTTTGGTCATTCAGATGTTTTTATAATTTTCCTCCTATGAATTTTGAACATTTCTTTTCTGTTTAATTTTTAGAGTTAGGGATTGAACCCAGGCCTTATATATACCAGACAAACACTCTACCACTCAGCTGCACCCCCAGTCCCTTTTAGTTCTTATTTTGAGACCGGGTCTGGATAAGTTACCCAGGCTGGCCTCAACCTTGCAATCCTCTTGACTCAGCCTCCTGGGTAGTTGGGATTACTGGAATGTGCAATTGTGCCTGTATCAATTTTATTTTTAAAGTCATGAACAAACTGAGTGTGGTGGTACCCGTTTATAGTCCTAGATACTCCGAAGGCTGGGCATTAACTTATACCCACTGCAGAGTGCTACCATAATTTGGAGCAGAGCAATAGGCAAAACTTAATCCATGTTAAAAGAATCTCCTGACAAAGCTTAGCCAGCTTTCTTTCTTTCTTTCTTCTTCTTCTTCTTTTTTTTTTTTTTTTAAAAAGCATGATTCATTTTCTCCATCTTCCCAGTGGACTGTGGTTTCCAGGACAAATGCAGCTAGTTCCCCGGTTATTTAGAAAGCTTTACTCACCCTCTGGGTGACCTTGTAAACAAATGACATCCCATTATCACTTTGAATAGAGCTCAGCTGTCCAAACCTGGGAATAATTTCCTCAAGCAAGAATTAAATTATGTCAGTTGTTTTCTCAGTTCTAGTAGGCGAACTTTTTCCCAGCATAAGAAAGTGTCTGCAAATACTGATACAAATTTTAAATCACCTGTTTTTTGGCATCCAGGTAAAACCTATTTGCCAGTCTTTAAAGGTACAATTATATTATAAACCTTTTTTATTGCCAATATTTGAGGTAGGTTCTGTTCAGTTTTGGATTCTTTTAAGCATACAAATAGAATCCTTGTAGAAGCCTTTGAAGAGTGTTTTGAAGGCATGGTCTTTCAGGTAAGGCAGTATAAAATCTGCCAGTGTATCTCTGCCAACACGCAGGTGCTTTAAAAATTGGATACATCAGGGCTTCAGGGAGTAAAATCACCCTATGTTCACAAAGTTTTGTCAGTCTGTATCACTGAAACTCTATTCTTAATGATAGGTTTTTTGGGGGGCGGGGTACCTGGGATTGAACTCAGGGGGACTCAACGACTAAGCCACATCCCCAGCCCTATTTTTTATTTTATTTAAAGACAGGGTCTCATCGAGCTGCTTAGTACCTCCCCTTTGCTGAGGCTGGCTTTGAACTTTCGATCTTCCTGCCTCAGCCTCCTGAACCTCTGGGATTACAGGTGTGCACCACCATGCCTGGCTGAAACCCTATCCTTTGGCTCACTCCACATCCTGTGTAATGATGCTTGAATTTAGACAAGTTAAATGAGGTATCAAATCCCCAGTAAGCTGCTTCTCTAGCAGCTTGTCTAGAGGCTTACTCAGCTTTCTGGTTTCCTTTCTCTGGGTGTTAGTCTTGGTGCCCTGGGCAGAGTATAACAGAACAGGCAAAGCAACTGCCTCAAATAGGGCCAGTGTTTCCCTAGGATGTTTGATGTCCTTGTTTCCTGAAGTTAATAATCTTTCTTTCCAAATATTTCCATGTGCATGCACTATCATCAAAGGGTATTTGAAATCAGTGTAGATATTTGTTTCTCTTGTGACAGCTGTAAAGCCCCAGTGAGTGTGATCAGTTCAGCCCTTTGTGCAGAGGTGCTGGCTGGAGGGTAGGGGCGTCTATAACCATGTCTAGTGTCACTACAGCACACACAGCTCAGCAGCAGCTGCTCCATCCATGTATAGCTACCAGTCACCAACTCCAACAGTTGATCTGACAAGTTCAGTCTGTGGCAATTAGACTGCACAGAGAATTTCTATGCAGTAACTTTCCAGATCAGAGTCAGTTTTCATTATGAGGCTGGATTTAGGGCTGTGTTGGTTTGCAAGGCAATATTTGGATTGTCCAGCAAAATAGCCTGATATTGTCCATTGGACCTGCCATTAGCCAATGATCTTTTTTTCTTAATGAAGTTTATGCTCGGTGAGGCACAAACACTAAATGACTATGCTGAGGTGACCTCTTCTGCCTTTTTAAGATATCACAAGTGGATGCAAATGCTTGAAGGCAGGATGGCCAACCTTTGGCTGTCTGTTCCAATTATTTAGAGAAATTAGCTATAGGCTGAGGGGTTTCTCTGAGAATCTGAAGGAGACTTATGTTCTGTTTTGCATGGACGAAAACTTGAAAGGCTTTTGAGGGTTAGGTAACTCCAAGGATGGTGCTGACAATTTTTCTTTAAAAGTGTTAAATGCTCATCGACATGTTCAGCTGTTCAAAATAAGGGTCCTGAATATAACCTTTTAGGACTTCATAAAGAGGTTTGACTATGAGTCCAAACTTGGGAACCCTAATTCAGTAGAACCTTGTCAAACTTAGAAACACTCACAGTTGTCCCCAGTTACAGGGGCTTGAATATTGGCAATGACTTCTTTCCAGTTGGACTGTTTTCCCGTTTGTTTTGTTTTTGGCACTAGAGATTGAACCCAGGGACACTTTTACCATTGAGCCCCATCCCCAGCCCTTTAAATTTCTTTCTTTCTTTTTTTTTAATTTTGAAACAGGATCTCACTAAGTTGCTTAGGACCTCCCTAAGTTGCTTCGGTTGTCCTTGAACTTTCGATCCTCCTGCCTCAGCCTCTTTGTGTCCCAGATTCCAGACCCGTGCCACTGTACCTGGCTATGTTTTCCTGTTTTAATTGAAACCTGAGGGAATTGACTCTCTGCTTACAAATCTGAGCGTTATGGGGTGGCACTTTATATCTACAGTGTGCCAGGTGATGTAGTATCAAAGTGGTGTTAGACTGATTTTTTTATAATTGGGGCTTGAAATCAGCAAATCATTGACATATTGAGGCAAGATCCCTTCTTCCAATTGCTGAACTCTCAAGTTGTTGGCTAAAATCTTACAAAAGATGGTGGGAGAATTTTTGAAACCCTGATGAAATACAGTCCAGCACTATTGGAAGGTGGTTTTCAACAATGGATCTCACCATCCAAAAGTAAATAGTAATTGGGCTTTTTCTGCCAGTGGGATACAAAAGAAAGCATATTTAAAGTCCAATACTGAAAACCATCCATGATCCATGGGGATGACAGTAAGTAAAGTATAAGGATTTAGCACAGCAGGATGAACATTCTGAAGGAGAAATGAAGGCTCTCAAGTCCTGAACAAATCTATGCTCATTTCTATGAATAAAAATATTATCTTTTCAGAGATGAAGTTATTTGAGCATCCAGTTTGTTAAGTCGCATCTCAAATGGAATTGGGTGCTTTGGTGTGTAAAGGAAACTATGTTGAATTTTCAGTCTCCAAGCTGACACTCCATAGTTAGATTAAGGGGTTTTCCTGCATTTCTCCTCTTACTCTTGTAATAGACATGGTCCTTTTGCTGAATTGAGTTACCTTAGTGTTAATAACAGGAAAGGTAATGCCCGTGTCCAAGAAAAATTTTGTAATTTGACTCCCCACTGTCAAAAATTTACCTGGGGCTCCTGTGGGGCAATCTTGATTGGCTCTCAGAGATTAAGGGGACTCTTTGGGCCTCCTTATTCCTCATTTGAATCACAGTCCTGTTTAATCATCTCTATGTGTTTTTCCTGCTCTTCCCCCATTCCCTTTCTTGAATTGTGGACAGTCATGTTTCCAATGTCCTTCTTCCCTGCAGTATGCACAGAGGTCCTCCTACAGGTTCACGTTTCCATGTTTACCTGATCTATCTCTCCTTCCTTTTCTTATGTCTCTTCCTATTGTGCCACAAAACTGTAGCCTGCTCATCCTTTTTCTGTTTCTCTTACATTATATATTTAAAAAGCAATATCCACCAATTGGGATGGATTCATTCCTATACCCTTCCCAGCTTTTGAAGTTTTTTTTTTTTTTTTTTGTGTGTGTGTATATGTTTTTGTTTTTTTGGCTTTTTTTGGTACTCAGGTGCACTTGACCACTGAGCCACATCCCCAGCCCTATTTTGTATTTTATATGGAGACAGGGTCTCACTGAGTTGCTTAGTGTCTTGCTTTTGCTGAGGCTGGCTTTGAACTCACATTCTTCCTGCCTCAACCTCCCAAGCTTCTGGGATTACAGGTGTGCCCCACCGTGCCTGGTTTAAAGTGTTTTTTAAAAAATATTTATTTTTAGTTGTAGATGGACATAATACCTTTATTTATTTATTTATATGTGGTGCTGCTGAGGATTGAACCCAGTGCCTCACACTTGCGAGGCAAGCTCTCTACCACTGAACCCCCAATCCCAACCCCTGAAGTTTTTTTTTTTTATGAATATTGAGGATATTTTGCCCTATAATGTCATGTTAACCATCCTCATATTCTCTGGGGATTCTGGATCAGTGTCCATGCACTTTCATCATGCTTGATAAATTCTAAGCATTCTGAAGGGTCCTCATTTGCCTTTTACTGGATTCCCTGTATTATGTTCAAAATTCTCTGCTTAGGCACCCCGTTCTTTAATCCTGCCAAGATGAACCACTTATAAGGATCTAATTGACCCATCATTTCCACATGATTTGGGTTCCAATTAGTTGTCAATAATGGAACAGCAGGAGCAAGGGACTCTGTAGGATCTTCTTGATGGAGATGCCATTCCTTGTCTATTATTAGCATTTTATCATCTGTAGCAGAATATTCAAAAGAGCTTAGATGTCTGCCCAAGTAGAACAGTGTATAGCAAAATCAGGGACAAACAGGTCATTTTCTGTGGATCCTCTCTCTATAGTGAATGACAGCTTTTCCAGCTCAGGAAATCTGATATTGAGAATGGACCATAAGTCCAGTAATGTCCTCTTGGCGGACCACCCTGATCTACACCTCCAAGTAGACACTGCCTTAGGGAATATTGTCTTGCTCCCAGGAAGCTCCCTGGCCAAACTGAGTGCCTGGTTGGATCTTACAGAGAGAAACTGGTCTTGCCTTATTTGCTTATGATGGAGGAGGCCCAGCTCCAATGGCTCCTTTATCCTCCTTGATGGTACAATAACGTCTACACTAGCTGGGGGTAGATTTGGAAAATCCAAAATATTAATTTTTTAATTTTCCCTCTCATCCCGTTTTTTTTTTTTTTGCTTTGTCCAGGAGGGGAATAAAGTTTCCCCCTCCATTCTGTGCTATCAACTTATTTCATCCTTTCTTAGACTTTTCATTATACAATAGCATGAAAACTTGTATGTAAGGGATTCCATCCCATTTATTTGATCTTTTATAAAATGACCCCAAATGTAAAATTGTATGATAATAAGTAATTGTTAAGAGACCATCTATCACTGGAGTCTAACATATGTGCAGGCCATGCTGTGTTACAATAGCACATTGACCCCTTCTTAGTCATGGAATAATATTCGTTAGTCATCTAGCCACCTAGTATATGTCTCAGAAGACCCTCAGGTGATGTGAATATAAGAAGAGGGAAATCAAAACACAAACAATCTAGACCAAGCAAATGAGCATTCTCCAAACAGACAATATCTGGGAACTTTGTCTCTCTGAATCTTATCCCACACTGACTGGTACCCTGAAAAGAAAGAAGAGAAAATTAATCTAACCAATGAGGTAAAATAGCTAAGCAAACTCCCAAATGGCTGAGATATTTTTACCCCATGCTACAAAATGACCCACACCAGGTTAAAAAAAAAAAAAAAAAGCATTTTAGCCCCAAATAGTGGAGAAATGAAGACATTCATTGCCCCACCACACATGATACATGACATTATAAGGAATATCTATTTTAGCCCCAAACAATCATATTTGTTTAAACTCTACAGGTAATGCTGTTATAGGGTTGGGCCCTTCTGGAAAACTAAGATAGTACAAAAGTCCCCCTATGAACCCTGGATCTTGAGATCAAGTCAGAAAGATTTCAGACATGTTGCTTAGAGTAATAGACATGAAACCTCATGTCTGGAAAAAGGAAAGGGGACACTCTCAAGGGAGAGATTGGGTCCTCTCAGGAGAGGGACAGTTTTATTGGGGAATCCCAGTTCCATTTCCAGACAGTCGTCAAGTTTATTACTTGAGTTTTGATAAGGGACAGCAGGATAACTTCAGGCTTTCAAGTCCCCACTGCCATGACAACTCTAGATCACTTTGGTCCATGCTGACTGGTTCTAGTTGGATTCTTAACCATAAAGTCTTGACAGATTTTATGGTTATGAGGAATTATCTTTAGCTCCCTGAAATCTAGGATCTAGCATCACAAAAGTATCCTTCTTCAGGCTAATCTGTGGTCCTTTTAATGACATTTCAGGCCTGCATTACTCCTACAAATAACAGGTAGTTTGCTGAGGAATGTGACATATCCTGTCCACTTAAGCTGGCAGGGACGCAGGTAAATTGCTTCTTGGAAAAGAAAGCATGTGGGAGGCAGCAAAATGGTCCCATTTTATAGAATTATTTCCTTAACCTCACATTCCCATAACTCACACCTGTCCCTTATCAATCCTAGTAACATTGTAAAACAAGAACTCCAACTTACTGGCACTGTTGTGTAATGCAGGAAATACCAAAGTTTTAAGATTTAATAATTTCAGAGTTATATATGGACAAGCACAAAAAAAGCGTTATTTTAAACTTCAAATTTCTTTTACCATCACTATGTGAATCTTGAATAATTTTCATAGAAAATGACAGGAAAACTGCACAAAGGTAGTAGCTAATAAGCTGGCCATAACAATATCTACATACAATATCCTTAATTTTATCTGTGGAAATAAACCAAGATCACCCAAAGTAGAACAGGCAAAGGCTATTTTTTTCAAAGCTTGCCATAGCAAGGGAATCATAGTGTTTTGGCAGACTCAAAGGCAGGAGGAAAGCTTCAAGTATGCTCTGATTTCAGGCACTGGCCCAGGGAAGCTGGAGGAGGCTAATTAGAAGCAGGCCATACAAACAATAGAAATCATCTTTAAATAAATGTTCAAAAACGGGTTAAAAAAATGGTGGCTGGTTAGGGCTGCATATTTGGCTTTCTCTGGTTGGTTCCTCAAGGAAGTTGTTACTTATTGTTCAACTCCTGGTAGTTCAGGGCTGACGGTTGCAAAAATCATACATAAGAAGTTATAAAAGTTAGTTTCCTGGGTCATTAGAAGGGAGGGCAGCTGTGCTTTGTGGGCTGCTTACTGTAAATAAGAACTTCCCCGAGTTTTCTGGGCCAACTGCAGCTGTAGTCGGCCAGAGTAATTTTCACGCACACTCTGGCTAGTCCTTTCCTACCTCCAGTCTCTCCTACGTCCTAACTCAGGATCACCTTACGAGTTACAAGTTATGGCCATAGTTTTTACAGGAGGATCCCCTGAAACCTGACACTTTTTTCAAGCATTCCTTCACGGTGCTTATGGAGTTAGGCTGCCTCCGATTCCTCATCCATGCGATGGGGCTCAGGACACCCATTTTGGTGTTGTCACGAGGACTGAGGAGAGGTCGAATATTCTTTGGGTGCGTGGCCTGGCACTAGTCCCTGGCCGGGCTTTGGAGTTCGGTGGGCAGCCATCGCTCACTCCACAAGATGGCGCAGGGCCGAGGTCAGATCCACGAGGGAGCCACGAGAGGGACGACAGGCTAGAGGAGAACATGGGAGGGGGTGCGTTCACCTACAGCCTTAGGGTCCACGGGTGCCACGGAAGGATCTTACAGTCAGGACACAGTGCCACGTCTGGCCCGTCCATGCCGCTCTGCACCGTGGCCGGAAGTGCATCACCGGGGTGTGGGGGGCCCGGAAGCACCCAGCCGCGGAGCCTTCTGGGAGTTGTAGTCCAGTTCCCCCTTGTGGTTGGGGGCTCTTACATGATATTTGACGGGTCGGGCTCGGATGTGCGCATTTCCGGACCTTAAGTTGTATCTACTGCTCCGGGGACTGGGCGCTCCCATACCTCGCCAAGGTGCGCCTTCGGTCCGGGACTGTGTGGAGTACCAGGGTGGCCGGCACCCACTTGCTGCAGAGGCAGTTGGGCACCAGGCAGGGGTAGTGTGGGTCCCTTGGGACTCAGTCGGACATCAAAGTGTCGGGGTGCTGTCCGACTCGGCTAGGGGACGCCACAGGTAGTGGGTCCGGCAGTCACAGGCAAGTCTGTTTTCTCACTCTGTCTCCTCCCGCAGCTCGCCTCGTCGGAGCCCACCGTCCCCTGGAGGTGCGTGCACGGACCACTTGGACTCCGGTGAGCTGCCTGAAGGTCACCCTTCTTTCCCTAGAGTGGATTTCCTTCCGACCCTTGCCCTGGAGCTTGTCTGCACACCCAGGTCTCTGAACTCCACTCCTGCCGGGTTCAGTGTCTGAGTCTCTAGGGGAGTGGGGACTCACGGAGGAAAGCCCCCTGTCCCAGTAGGGGATGTCCCCTTCCTCTCTAACCTTCTCTCACTCCTGCTGACCCCACGCTATAGCCAGAAGTAGGCAGAGAGAGATGAGGAAAATGAAGAAATTTTCGGGAAGTGGTTTTATTTCAGGGCTCTGGGTTCATTCAAAAAACATTTGCTGAGACCCTGGGTCCGATTGCAGGGGAGCAAAGAAGTGGGTTCCGTCCTTAGCTTGAGTCTTGTGGAGCTGTTGGTCACTTTAACAAATTATCCAGACTGGACGAATGGATACCCAGCGGTACCAGTTCCGACTTGAGAAGGGTGACCGCAGGTGGGACTTGAAAATAGGGTCTGCGCCGGTGAAACGGGACAAAAGGATATTCCAGGCTGAACAGCATTTGTAAGGATGAGAAGTACAGGACCCGGTGTCTTGCCCGACTTCGCGTGGCAGAGAAGGTTGGAGACTCGGGAGCCGGTGGAGGAGACTTGCCGGCTCGGTCGAGGGGTGTGGTCTTCCTAGGCACCATCCTGGTGCCGGTGCATGCGTCTTGGCACCGGTGGATTTGGGTTTGGGTCACCATATACTTGCAACAAGTATAGCTGATAAGGGCAGGATTGAGGCAGTGAGAACTGGATAGGCAGAAAAGTTTCAGATATATAAAGGTGGTGGAGATGGGACCCACTGTGATCAGGACAAGAGCACCTTGCCTCCTTTTGCAAAGTAGGTGGAGTAAGCAGGTGGGAGCCAGCTTAGCGGTTTAGCAGAGACCATTATTTTAAGTCACTTGGTGAAGAGAGGTGAGCAATGACCTGTTGGGATGTAATGCAGAGTTGAAGGAGAATCAATCTTTCTTTGATGCTTTTTTAGGACAAACAGGTTTGAGCTGGGGCGGGATGTGGAGGCGGGGAGAGGGGAAAGAAGAGGAACTATGTATGATTCTAGATTGAGCAAGTGTCTATTTGCTTTAGATATTCTAAGGAATTAAAATCTTATAAACACTATTGGAGCATTTTGGCATTCTTCCACTCACTCAAAGATGACCAGTCCTAAAATTTCAATGTATCCTGCTATGCTTTTGTTTACATCCTAGGTATGAATGTAGCCAGAAACAATACATAGGATTATTTTGTGTGTTGAACCCTTTTGCCTATATTGGTTGTCTTTTTCTTATTTGATTTTAGTATTTCTTCATGTGTTTTAGGCATAAATCCATTTTGGCTCATACACTTTGTAAAAATCTTGAATAGAATTTGATAAAACTTCTGACGTTTCTCGGTGTAGTTTTGAGTAAGTATAAATCCATTTCATTTAATGTTTAGTAGTTTATTCTGGTTTCCTGATTCTTCATCAGTTGATTTGAGTAATTTTCATTTTTCTAGACTATTGCCTGACTTAATTTTAATCTATGGTGTTAAATTTTTATGGTAATTTCTTATAATTAAAAAATTACTATTTATGAAATTGTTTCTTTTTTGTGGTTTTCTTCTTCTTTTGATCGGTTGTGTCTGAACTTTGTACATTTTATTAGTTTTTAATTTTTTTGATTCTTTTTAGTTACACATGACAGTAGAATGTATTCTGACATATTGTATATACATGGAGTATAACTTCCCATTCTTCTGGTTGTATGTGATGTGGAGTTACACTGGTCATGCATTCATATATGAATATAGGAGAGTAATGAATGAAAAAACATACACTTTTTTTGATACCAGGGATTGAACCCGGGGGTGCTTAACCACTGAACCACATCCTCAGCCCATAGTTTTAAATTAAAACCAATTATTTTATTAATTTTCATAAAATTTCCAAATAATTGGGGCTGGAGTTGTGGTTCAGTAGTACAGCACTCACCTAGCATATGCAAGACCCTGGGTTTAATCCTCAGCATCACATAAAAGTAAATAAAATAAAGGTATTGTGTCCAACTACAACTAAAAAAATTTTTAAAAAATTTTCCCAATAATTTAATTTATTACTTTTCTTTTTAACTTCTTATGGTCCTAAGATATACATTAAATAAAAAGACTGAGAGAAACCGGGTATGGTAATGCCCTTCTGTAATCCCAGCTAACTGAGAGACCAAGGAAGGAAGATCACAAGTTCAGAACAGCCTCAGCAACTTAGCAAAGACCCTCAACATTAAACAAACAAACAAGCAAACAAACAAACAAAAAAAACCAGAAAAGAAAAAAGGCTGTGGATGTAGCTCAGAGATGTAGTGCTTGCCTAGCATGTACAAGGTCTTGGTTCTATCCCCAGCATTGCAAAAAATTAAATTAAATAAATAGACTGAAAATTAATGGCACTCAACTCAGGAGGCTTGCATAGAAAAAGAGTAAAAGAAAAAAGCATAAGCTGGTTTTTTTCCCTCTTCTTTCCCGTACCCCATAACATTAGGGATTGAATAGGACCTCGCTGTGCTAGGCAAGAGCTCTACCACTGCGCTACATCTCCAGACCTTTTTATTTCTTTTCGAGACGGGGTGTCACTAAGTTGCCCAGGCAGGTCTCAAACTTGTGATCCTCCTGTTTCAACCTCTGGAGCAACTGGGATTACAGGAATGTACCACCACACCCAACAGAATTTTTCAAAGAAAGAATCAAAGAAATAATAGAGCTGGTACAAAAAAAAAAAAAGTTCATGCTTTCAACATATTACCTGAATCAAATCATGATGAAACATTTTAAAAAAATCTAAATTGAAGAACAATATAATTATAAAATAACTGGTTTGTAACTCTTAAAAATGTCAGTGTTCTGAAAGAGATTGAGGAAATTGTTCTGGACTCTAGGAGAGGCATGAAAAAGAAAGCAGTGAAGTATATGAAATACAGAAAGGATATTACTGGGACAAGTATAATGTAAATAAAGGCTGTGGACTTGACCATGGTGTTGGATTCCTGATTTTCCTGATTTCTTATTACAATACTGTGGTGTGTGACAAAATATCCTTGATTTTGTGGAATTTCACATTTACTTACACCCTTCTCCATTTATAAAAAACCTAAATCAAAGAACAATATCATTATAAGGTAACTGGTTTGTAACTCTTAAAAATGTCAAGTGTTCTGAAAGATAGAGATTGTTAGATAGATAAAGGAAATTAGAGGAAATCGCTAATTGTTAGATAGAGATTTCCTCTACCTAACATCTAGATTTCCTCTACCTATTTCAGATAGAGATTTCCTCTATCTGAAAGATGGAAAGAGGAAAAGAAGGATGAAGTAAATTGTTATGTGAATGAGTCCAAGATGGCGTCCATGTAGTGACCCCTTCATTATTCATTTCTTCTCAGGAGGCTGAGATATCTTAACTCAATGGCAGTCAACATCTGTTATCAGTAGTTATGTAAAACCATCTGGTTATCAAGACCCCAAGTGGCTGTGACTCAGAAATACCCAGAAGTAGCCTTACCCTATCCCCATGCCAGAGACCTGGAAGGGCTCAGTGTGAGGTGGCAGAGCCTCACTTATCTAATGTGTGCTCTGCCACCTCATGGTGGAATCTTCTTCCTCCATCAGCCCTGAAAAAAATTTATTCACCCACTATACAAATGTGGTAAGATGTTAATATTGGAACATCTAGGTGAAGGGATTCAGGGATTCTTGATGTGATTCTCAAGATTTAAAGTGAAAACGTTGTGTCCAAATAAAAAATTTTTTTAAAGAGGTCAGTTCTTGGAAAGGATTTGCTAAAATTCATAAAATAATTAGCTTCTATTTAAAACTAATAATTTAGAGGAGTTGGGGGCTCAGTTGATCAAAGGAAGGCAAAAATAAACCATTTCTGGATATGAAAAAGACCATCTCAGAAACATTTTTTTCTAATTTTAAGAGATTAATTTTTTTCTTAAAGAGAGGGGGAGAGAGAGAGAGAGAGAGAGAGAGAGAGAGAGAGAGAGAGAGAGAGAGAATTTTAATATTTATTTATTTTTTTTAGTTTTCGGCGGACACAACATCTTTGTATGTGGTGCTGAGGATGGAACCCGGGCCGCACGCATGCCAGGCGAGCGCGCTACCGCTTGAGCCACATCTCCAGCCCTTAAGAGATTACTTTTAATTATTTAATACCATAAATTCAAAAGTAAGTGGGACAATAGTCTAGAAAAATGTAAATTACTAAAATTGACAAACACCTCAAATGAACTACATATGCATATTACAGAGATTTTAAGTAGAATTTGATAAAATTAAAAAAAATGCGGACCTGGTGTTTCTTTCAATGGGTATATTTAAAAAATTTTTTTTTGTAGTTGTAGATGGACAGAATGCGTTTTTTTAAAAAAAATTTTATGTGGTGCTAGAATGGAAACCAGTGCCTCACACATGCTAGCAAGCACTCTACCACTGAGCCACAGCCTCAGCCCCATAATGGGTATATTTTTGACAATGGATCCATTTCACTTGATGTTTAACAATTTAAATAGTTTTTTGCATTTTTTTCTAATTTTATAGATCTCTGCATCAGATCTATGTAATATTGACTTTCTTTTGATATTTGTTGAGGCTTGTTTTTTTAGCTTGTTAGTTTTTATAAATATTCCACATACATTCCACATGTGTCTAACAGAATGTGTATTCTCTAATATTGAGTACATTTTTTCTGTCTATATGCAATAGATTGGGTTTCTAAATTGTTATCAATGTCTTCTGTATGCTATTTTTCCTATTTTTTTTTCATTCTAGATCTTATTTTCCAAAACTGGGTGTTAAGATCCTTTGCTGTGGGCTGGGGTTGTGGCTCAGCAGTAGAGCACTTGCCTAGCATGTGTGAGGCGCTGGGTTCGATCCTTAGCACCACATAAAAACAAACAAATAAAGTAAAGGTATTGTGCTCAACTATAACTAAAAAAAATCCTTTGCTGTGATGGTTTGTCAGTTTCCCTGGTCTTTTTTTTGTTTGTTTTATGTGACCTTTGCCATGCACTTCCATTATATATATATCTCTCGCTGCTTACAGCTGTAAGATGGAGTTAGCATCTGTTCATTACTCTCTCTCTCTACAGGGTATTGTTTTTTTCTCACTCTTTGCACATCTCGTCTTTTTCTCTTGAAGGCTTGCTTAGATGTTGGGTGGGACAGAAGAGACTGGACATAGGCCAGTTCTGTTGGGCTGTCGTTGCATGTGGAGCTGGGAAGTCAGGACGATGATTGAGCCCCATCCAATTAGCATTGGAGTGGGTGGTAGGTTTGTTGTTGCTATAGTTACCTGCATTGGACCACTTATCTCATAATTCTGTAGCATCACTTTGTGCTTCAAGCGGAGTCATCCCCTCTTGACTGGATCCTGCTATTGATGGCTGTTGTTTACTTCTCAGAGCCTCCCAGCCTGGTGGGGAAGGGCAGAGGTGCTCTTTGTTACCTCAGTTTTAGGTGGGTCCTGGAGTCTCAGGGATCCTCCTCCTCTTCTAGTGGTAGGAGACCCCTAAGCTTGAGCCCAGAACACATTTTTGCCTCTCTGCCATAGCAAAATGCCGTAGGCTTTACCATGCTCTGGGATCATAAGGGTTTATGGCCCTCCCCTAGTAGCTTCCAGCTTCTGTTCCCCAGAAAATTCTGGATGGCTTCCTGAAGTTCCTTCCTGGGCAGCCATGCCTTCCCCCCAGACCCTCACTCTCAAGGGGTGTGTCTGGTCTTTCTCTCAACCCTAAGCTTTCTTGTGAGCACCCAGTAGAGGCGAGGCAAGTGTTAGTTGTCTATTACTGTGGAACACATTTCCACCGATGGAGTGATCAATACCTGTCTGCGAGCCCACAGTTCTGCAGGTGGGAAGTTCAGGTGCGTCTGGCTGGGCTCTACACCCAGTGCCACAAGGCCAAAAGCAAGGTGTTGGTGGGCTATTATCTAGAGGCTCTGGGGAAGAACCTGCCTCCCAATACATTCAGGTGGTTGGCAGGGTTGGGTTTTAGGACTCAGGTCCCCGGTTCCTTGCTGGAAGACAGCAGGGCCCTCTTTTAGCTCCTTCAAGCCACCTGCCTTCTCTCTTATGTGGCCCCTCCATTTGCAAAACCAGAAAAGGAGCTCAGACTCCTCTGTGTGCCCAGTCTTTCTGGCATCTCCTTCTGCCTGCAGCTGGGATGGAAAGGGCCCTGCTGATGTTCTCACAGGAGCCTCATTGTGTCGTTTTCTTTCCTTTAGTGTCTTGGCCAAGGCTTAGGGCCAGACTCCGTAACTGAGGTGGCTCCCTCCTTCCTGCACCGACCAGCTTTCTTCTCCTCCAGAGAGGTTCAGAGGCTGAAGCTGATCCTCCCCTTGAAGGTGAGTGCTCGTCCAGCAAGCAGAGCTCTGGCAACCGAGTGCCCTTGCATCCTAGGGACAAAATAATTCTCAGTAAAGAAGATGACTGGAGAGCAGGAATCCTCTTTCAAAAGCAAGATCCCAGGGCTGGGGTTGTAGCTGGTAGAGCACTTGCCTGGCATGTGTGAGGCCCTGGGTTCAATTCTGAGCACCACGTATAAATAAATGAATAAAATAAAGGTCCATCAACATAAAAAATTTTTTAAAAAAGCAAGGTCCCTATTCTGAGGCATCTCTGTGTAGCTCAGGGCTGCAGGTGGAGGGTGTCAGTGGAAGGCAGCATCTATCTGTGTCTGAAACAACCCTGATCCTTGGGGACAGAGTCATTGGGATGACACCCTCACATCAAAGGGCCTTCAAGGATTTAGTGGAGTGAACAGGGGGCTCTCCTGACACTTGGAGGAAGACCTCCAGTCACAGCCATCTTTAAACTCCCATGAGGTGACCTTCACTTCTTCCTTTTGTGTAGTGAGACTTCAGTTCTGCCCATGTTACTGTCACCTCCATGTATGTCCCCCTCTTAAGCTGTGGTCATGGCATATTGGTTGTTTTTTTTTTGTGGGTACTGGGGATTGAACTCAGGGGCACTCAACCACTGAGCCACATCCCCAGCCCTATTTTGTCTCTTATTTAAAAATAGGGTATCGCTGAGTTGCTTAGTGCCACGCTTTTACTGAGGCTGGCTTTGACCTTGTGATCCTCTTGCCTCAGCCTCCCTAGCCGCTGGGATTACAGGAATGTGCCACCTCACTTGGCTATTAACCAGAGAATATTTTTGGTTTTCCTTCTCATGTTAAAGACGAGAGGAAGTGGGTGGGAGAGATGTTCAGAGCCCATGCGCTCTCTAGTAGTTGAGCCAGCCCTGGTGACCAGGGCTCCTGTGGCCATGCAGGGGCTGCTTCCATATTCCCGCTACTCATTGATAAAACTTGCCCCTTCATCCCTTCTTGTGGGTTCCTTTCCTCCTGGGGAAGGGCTGTGGTAGGCTCATGGGAAGAAAATGCAGTAATATGATGAATGTATGATATGAAATATTTAAATATTAAACAATGAGCATGTGCTTATTGTTTAAAAAATTAGAAAATGCCACTGCTTAAGAAAAAGAAAATCTCACCATGCAAAGATAGGGGCTGGGGTTGTGGCTCAGTGGTACAGTGCTCACCTAGCATGCATGAGGCACTGGGTTCGATCCTCAGTGCCACATAAAAATAAAATAAAGATATTGTGTCCACCTAAAACTAAAAAATAAATATTCAAAAAAAGATAACCATAGTGAGCATTTTCATCAGACTTTTTCTTTTATGTTTAATGTGCTGAAGTTGATATATACAAACAGGAAACAGGACAGGCTACTGGTTTTGACCCACATCAGTTGGGTCTGCCTTTCTGTATCATTTTTCTAGGGTAGTGATAAGAAAGTACCATAAACTGGGTTGATAAACCAACAGAAACATGTTGTGTCACGGTTGTGGAGGTTGAAGTTCAAGATCAGGGTGTTGGCAGGAGGCCAGCTGGTGGTACTTTTTGGGGTGCTCTCAGAGTTCTGTGCACTGCCCTGAAGCTCCTGCCTCAGTGTTTCCCACCCCTCTGGGTGGCTGTCCTCACTCTGGCTTCTGTGCTATAAATCTCAAGCCCACTCAGTTTCCCTGGGTCCTCTTGGTGCCCAGGAGACCCTGACATTCCTATTTTAGCAAATGTTGGGAGTGCAGGTGACCCCCTTCCACCACCCACTAACTGCTCACCAGGTTGCTGCCAGTGGCCGTGGCCGGCTTCTGGCTTCTGAATCCTTCAGCTCTGAAGCTGGTTTCTGATCTCGGGTTTACCCAGGCCCCAGGCTTGCACAAGAACCCTCTAGTGACCCACAGTGTGCCTTTCTCTCAGGCACCGTCAGGGACTCCTTGCCTGCTTCTCTTGGAGCTCCCATTCTGAGCTTGGGAGGGGTGGACACTTCTTTTGTTATGTCCCTCTCCTAAACGTAGGAATTTGTTAGGGTATATCTAGCAGCTCCCCAGAATTTGGGGTGTTTAGGATTTAGCTAAAATTCCAAAGCATCTGGGAAAATTCCACCCACCTCCTGTTACCCTCTGTGGATCACACTCATAGATCCTGCTTTTTTCACCTTACTAGTATTGCTGGAAGATCTTTCCATGTTAAATTCATTTTCTATAATATTTTAAATTGATTCATAACGTGGCATGCTTTAACTGTATCATAATTATTAACCAATCTCTATTTTCAAGATGGTAGATAGTCTCTAATTTTTGAAAAATACTTTCAGGATTATTTATAGAGTTACCATAATTCTGCAGGGTTTTAGTGTTTCTCCTGAATTCCTGGATCAACTCAGGAACTGAGCCCCCAGGTGAGCTTGCTGACTCTGGAGAGACGCTTCTAAGACCAAGGCCAAGTTTGCTCGGGGGAGCGATGGGGGAAGTCAGGCCAGTGCTTCCAACAAAGGTGCATTTGTTCCCCAGCCTTTATGCTCCTGATTTCTGGGAAACAAGGAGACAAGCGGGAGGATGCAGGGGCCAGTAAAATTCACCCCAAGTGAATTGTAGGTGTCAGAGCCGGACCAGGGCAAACAAACCAAATTTAGCAGGGATTGAGTGGTGCAGTTCATAAGCTCCCTTTAATGAACTCTGCCTCCAGAAGCCCATTTTTATATTTTCCTGTGGATTTCCTCAACTCTGAGGGCAGAACTGATGATAGAAGCTTTGGACTAGAAGATTAATAGCCTACAGATATTTAGAAAATAACACCAGGGGGCTGGAAGTGTGCAGAGGCCTCCTTAGCATGGGGGGTGGTGGTGTTTCTGGGTTTGATCCCCAGTACTGCAAAACAAAACACAATCTTTTAAAAAACATCATATCTGAAATGCCTATTTGTCGTAGAAAAGCTTAGAAAAGTCACCTAAGTACAAAGAAACAAATGTTAAAGTGATCATTATCTAGCCAAATGTTGTAGTAAATGCCCATAATCCCCCGGAATCAGGAGGCTGGGAGGCGGGAGAATCACAAATTCACCACCAGCCTCTGCAATTTAGCAGGGCCCTAAGCAACTTAGCAAGACCTTGTCTCATAATTAAAAGGGCTCAGTGGTTAAGCACCCCTGGGTTCAATCCCTAGTACAAAAACAAACAAAAAAAATCATCTATTCCCCAAAGCTAATGACTACTACCATTTTATCTTTTATCTAAGGTCATTTCAGAGATTGAATCCTGTGTGTGATTTCTGGTTCAAATAGTTTTCAACCTCATTTTTCAGTTATCAGCATGTTACTGATAGTTTTTTTTGTGATTTTGTTTTTATTAGGTATATAATAAATGTAGTATATTTAGCAAGTCTTCTATATTTGGATGTTATTTTCTTCGGAGTTTTACCAAATTGTAATCTCAGCAGCTAAATCTTTGCCCAAACTCCTGAGTGGTCCTTCAGAAAAATTTCTGTTAAGAGAATTTCTGGGGAGTAGAGGGTTATAGTAAATTGCACATCAATTACTGAGACACAAATGTATATATATATTCATTGAAAAACTAAGCCTTGCCGGGTGTGGTGGTGCATACCTGTAATCCCAATGACTCTGAAGGCTGAGGCAGGAGCATTGCTAGTTTGAGGCTAGCCTGAGTGATTTAAGCAAGACCCTGTCTCAGAATAAATAATAAAAAGAGTTGGGGTATAGCTCAGTGGTAGAGCAATCCCGGGTTCAATCCCCAGTACTGCAAAATAAAGCAAAACTAAGCTTTACAAGATTGGTTCCTTTTCTAAGGCAAGGGTTTTGCTGTGAGTATGGGGCTGCTTCACAGAAGCCTGGGGTGAACACACAGGTAAGTGGAGGCCCCGAGGCCAACCTGGCTCCTCATGTCATCTTCTCCCCACCCCAATGTCTGCCCCACAGGTGTCTGCTTGCCTAGGACTTCAGGGAAGGATCATGTCCCAGGTGAGTGTGGCATTTCTTGGGACTGGGCTTCATTTCACCAGGGATTTCAGGATCTTGAAGAACGCACCCAATCAAAAAATAACGCAGCAGAAGCCAGGATCTGTAAGAATAGGAAGCGAATGACCGCTCAAGGCCCTGGGGAGAGCAGGGGAGATACACTGCAGAGGTTGCCAGAGTTACATGGCGTCCTGTCGATGTACATAGACATTTCTGTAACATTAAAAAGGCTGACTTCGTTCAGTACAGGATTCGTGTTGTCTGTTTGGGATAAGCATGTCATCTTCTCAGGGGAAATAAAGTTTAGGCATTTATTTTGATGTGTCTGATGGATCTGCATATGTGAGATGTATCAGAAAGTTTCCTAAGTCACAACCTTGAAATGAACACGACGGCAGAGCTGTGTGTGTGCTGAGGCAGACATTTGCGATCACAGCTGTTCAGGGAATCTGAACACGTGGGTCCACAGAAGCAGCCTCATTCAGCTCATGCTGACCTGGACAGACACCCCATTAGCTAGAGGAATGGGCGCACAAATCATCTGTTCTTCAAATTATTTTCCATAATAACTTTTGACAGATGGAGAGGGAATGGCTCAAAGTTCCAGTCTTGGACAGAGACGTGACAGAGACGTGGAAGGAGGACAATATGAGATCTAGCTTTTATTCCTTGAGTCTGAGGAGGAGGCCTCCTCTCTCTCCTCGGGACTCAGTCCTCATCATCTGTCCTTGGCCTCCTCTGAGTCCTTTTCCTCTTGGTTGTTAGGGTCTCCTGACGATAGTGATATTGTTTAGCAGTTTGTCAGCGTCCTCAGACGTGTATCTTCTTCAAAGGCCTCTAGGAGTTCATGAATGTGAAAAGTACCAGTCAGAGTCCTTGAAGTTGCAGGAGCTGGAGCCCACCTAGAACACACCTGAATCCACAGGCAGCCCCTGAGCTGCAGAGGGTCTGTAGCAGGGGCCCACAAACCACTGCTTCAGGAACCCACATACCGTCAGGAGGTTTTCTTGTTCCTTGGCCTTGCTTCTTTGATTTTCTGCTCCCATGCTGACTTCATCCATGCAGCCAGACACTGTGGCCACAGTGTCCCCACCTCCTGTAGACAAGCTGCCACAGAGAAGGGCTAAGTCTCCTGCATGGGGTGGGGAGGATAAGGCGAGCCCCTGAGAAAGACAAAGTCCCAAGAACAAAGGATGCAGCCATCCACTCCAGGGAGTAAAGCCTTCCCAGGGTCTTGGTTTCTGTGTCTGTGCCGAAGCTTGGGGCTGTTTGAAGCCAGAAGCATTGAGAACAGGGAAGTAGGGCTGCAGATCTTCCTAGGAGAGAGCCAACTCCAGCTGTATGGGAAGCCTGGGGGGTGGCGTGGGCTGTGTGTCTTGGAAGCTAATGTTTGTGGGAAACCAAGTCTCACTGGGAGTGTCTCCTGTTGAGAGAATCTATAGTGAAGGTGGTAACAATAAAATCTATAAAACTTATCCTATGTATGAGTGGCCCACCTCTCATCCCAGATACTTGGGAGGCTGAGGCGGGAAGATCCCCTGAGCCCAGGAATTTGGGGCCATCCTGGGCAACATAGTCAGACCCCATCTCAAAATTTTAAAAAAGTTATAAAACTGTCAGTTGAGCACATATGTTCCATTCTACTATTTTCATATAATTTCATGAATAAATGTATGAGAGAGATACTTCATGTAGCCCCTCTTCCCATCTTACAGATGAGCAGACTGAGGCTGGAAATAGTTAAACAAGTTGCCTGAAGTCTGGTGTCTTTTAGGTGGTGGGGATGGAGTCTGAATGCAGACAGACTGTAGAACTGGGCCCTCAGTAGTTTCATCTACGGGTACCATGTGTCCAGCAAAGGAATTCAATAGTATCCACTAGTCCAGACCATACTGTCCCGCCTGGTGGCCACTAGCCATGAGGGACTACTGAGCAACTGCATTTTTAACTTACATTTAAATTTTAAAAATAGACAAGAGGAAAATATTTTTCTATTAAACACAGCAGCATCAATTTGACAGTATTGTATTTTATCTTAACCATTTAATGGTGGCTTAATTGGGACGTGCTATAGGTGTAAAATACACACTAGACTTTTGAAGTTGTGTGTGAAAAACAATGAAAAATGTCTCAGTGACTTTTAAATGATTGTGTAATACATGTTTATGTCTTGGACATATTGAGTTAAATAACAGTTTCACCCATTTCTTGTTACTTTTTAGGCAAATGACTACTAGAAAATTTTCAACTTGTGATATTTCTGTCAGGCAGTACAGGTTTAGTGTGTGATAAGTGAGTATTATTTCTAAGGTCACCGGCTTCAGCAGTTCACCCTTGGTTGTAAGTTTTCTAGAGATCAGGGCATTGTCACAAGACCATGGTGGCTTTCTGTGTGGTCTGGGCTCTACTCTCCTTTCTGGGTCACTCTCCCCTCATCTCTTTCTGCTCCTGCTTGGCCCACTATGGGGGATACCTCAGGCCCCCCCATTTGCCTACATAAGCCTGCACATCCTTCATCTCTGCACAGGAGCAGCACATGTTCAGGGGGCTCCTCAGCTCTCTCTTGCCAACATCCTCCCACTTTCCATCATGAGGAAAGCCTCAAACTCACTCTTCTTCATAGGTGTTATCAGTGTGAAGTCCCATTCGTCATGTGACAATATCAGAATCACCTGAGCAATATAATTGTGCCATTTCATCTTTTTGACATCTAAATCTTTTTAAAAAATATTTATTTTTTAGTTGTAGTTGGACATAATACCTTTATTTTGTTTATTTGTTTTTATGTGGTGCTGAGAATTGAACCCAGGGCCTCTCACATGCTAGGCAAGCACTTTACCGCCGAGCCACAACCATAGCCCTATTGACATTCTAAATCTTAGATTTCTTTTAGCCAAGACTGGACACTTAACTTGATTTTTCCTGGATGCCCAGGGCCGGAGCATAAGACTGAACACCTGCAGTTAAAAAAAAAATTTAGTTTTACTTATATGCTGTGTTGAGAACTGAATCCAGTGTCTCACTCATGCTAGGCAAGTGCTCTACCACTGAGCTACAACCCCAGCCCCAAGCACCTGCATTTTTAACTTACATTTAAAATTTAAATGAATTCTCTGTCACTTGTTAAATTCCCACAGAGCTCTTGGTCTGTTTCTGCAGTTACTCTTTGTCGATTTGTCTATCCTGTCCCTGTATTTGGGACAGGATAGTTCCTGAAACTTCCTGTGGTCTTCTGTGTGCTGGAGGAGGGCTCCTTTAGTATTCTGTTTTTTAAAAATAGGTTTGCTGTTTTTAAGCATTTTTTGGAGGGAGGGAAGCTAAAGCAGTGGTTGAGCAGAGATATTTTTTAATCTTGAAAAATTAAGAAAAAAATGTAAGGGTAATATATGAAGAGACCCAGGCTGAGGGTATGGCTCAGTGTTAGAGCACTTACCTCCTATGTGATGGGTGAGGCCCTAGGGTCCAATCCCCAGCACTTAAAAAAAAAAAAAAAAACCAAGAGACATTATTCCTGTTACTCACAATGAATAAATGTTAAGTAAATGTTAACATTTTGTCATGTTGCTTTCAGATCTTTTGTATCTTTTCAGATCTTTTGACAACATGAATAATACCACGGAAGACCTCCGCAATAAGTATTTTGTGTGTTTTGACTCAGTAGCATTCTAAGAGGTAGAATACTCCCAGGGTTCCCATTTGCAAATTAAGAAATTAAGGCTCAGAGAGGGAATGTAATTTGCATAAGGTCACAAAGCTGGCATGTGCCAGGGCTGGGATTCAAACCCCAGCATGCTGCCTCCGGAGCTGTACACTTAGCCCACGCTAGTCCCCTCAATGGACATACACCATGTTTTCTTTTCCTTTCCACATTCTCCTTCTTTCCCAGAGACACATCTGCGAATTTGATATTTTCCTGCCCATGTTTTTAATATTTTAATTGCATTTGTACATATCTATAAGCCATCTGTAGAAATGGTAAAGATCGGGTCCATTCATCCCAGCCCCTATAGACAGGGTGACTGTCTTATCTTTTTGTTGTCATAAACAATGACGCCACTGTCATCTTTTTGTTCAGTCTGCTCTGTTTGCTGGTGGATTTGCACAGAAGCAGAGATGGCCCAGTGCCACTCCACGCTCCCACCTGCTTCTTTTTTCTCTGCATCCTGGTCTTTCAATGTGAAACGCCTTGAAACCTTTGTGACACGTTTAAGCAAGCGTTCACTGATGAGATGGCTGTGCATAGAGGTTTTGGTGTTTTGTTTTTTTTTAACTTAAAAAAATTGTTTAGTTTAGTTGGACACAATACCTTTATCTTATTTATTTATTTGTTTTTTACATGGTGCTGAGAATCGAACCAAGGACCTCGCACGTGCTAGGTGAGCACCCTGCCACTGAGCACAACCCCAGCTGTTGGTGTTTATGTTTCAATTTTCATTTTTTCTGATTAGTTCCTATGAGTCCATTTCAGTTTACTTTCTTCTCGCTCCTGTGAATGGCTGTCCCATCCTCCAGGTTGCTGTCCATGGAGTGCTCTGTTTGTTTCTTATTGCTGTCCAGGAGTTCACAGCAGGGTCAGTTACGCTCTTGAAAATTTATCTGGGCTTTTTGCTTTTAATTTTCATGAAAGTGGTATCTGTATGAATGAAAATATAGGTAAAATTGCCCACCTTTTCCTTTTCAAAATTTGTTCTTTTTATTTTGGGGGACTGGGGACTGAAGTCAGAGGCACTTGACCACTGAGCCACATCCCAGCCCTATTTTGTATTTTATTTAGAGACAGGGTCTCACTGAGTTGCTGAGCACCTCTCTTTTGCTGAGGGTGGCTTTGAACTCTTGATTCTCCTGCCTCAGCCTCCTTAGCACTGGGATTACAGGTGTGCACCATTGCACCTGATCAAATTTGTTCCTTTTCTTTTTATTTATTTATTGGTACCAGGGATTGAACTCAGGGGCACTCAACTATTGAGCCATATCCCCAGCCCTATTTTTGTATTTTATTTAGAGATATGGTCTCACTGAGTTGCTAAGTACCTTGCCATTGCTGAGGCTAGCTTTAAACTTGTGATCCTCCTGTCTCAGCCTCCTGAGTCATGCGGATTACAGGTGTGCACCACCATACCCAGCTTAAATTTGTTCTTTTTAGATATACATGACAACAGAGTGTATTTTGACATCTTATACATACATGGAGTATGACTTCCAATTCTTGTAGTTGTCCACGATGTGGAGTTACACTGGTCGTGTATTCTAGGAGGCTTAGCACACCTTTCACCTTGTACTACCCTTTGTGGGGGAGAGAAAAGATCATTTTAAAAATCCTCACTACAGACCTTTTCCTTTTTGATCTTTGCCTTTTGTGACTTAAACCCTTATTTCCATTCCACAAATCTATCCTCTTACCCTTTCTTCTAATTAGTAAAAATTAAAAATTTTAAATTCAGGTTTTTATTCATGGTGATGGGGGGGGGTGGTGGTGAGTCCCATTCAGCATCTGTGGGTCCTTCTTCTGTTTCCTCTTGCTGCAGCTTTAATTTTTACCTCTCATTATATATATTGATGATTAGAATTGTGCTCTCATTTATTTCCTCATTCTTCTTCCCAGTGCCTCTTTATTTTGTTCCAATTTTTTTTTTTTGTGGTTCCTCTCCTTAAATAGGAGTCTCCATTGCCTCAAGGTGGGGGAGACCTTAATTTGTCCTGCGAATAGCTTGTGCAGCACACCCCTTCCACTCTCTGTCATCAACTCTTTGTGGTCCCTGCCAGACTTTCCTGTGACCCCTTTGCTGGTGCCAGTCCTCTCGACAGGAATATCCTTCAGATACCAGAGCCCCTTTGACTTTCATGACTACTCAGATGTGATTTCCTGTGCAGCTGAATCTGATATCAGTTCATCAAATTTCATTGCTGGCTCAGAAATAATGAAAGCATATTTTTCATTGTAATCTTCTCTGCTGCTGTCTTTGTGGTTCATCTCATCCCAGCACACTCTGGGCACCTTTAGATCACGGCAGTGCTGTGTTCCACCTCTCAGCGCCAAACTCCAGTGGAACACCATAGCTTATCAGGACCACTGGAGGAGGGAATGGAGACCCTTTTTTGGGGGGGTGATACTGGGGTTGACTCAGGGGCACCCAACCATTGAGCCACACCCCCAGTCCTATTTTGCATTTTATTTAGAGACAGGGTCTCACCGGGTTGCTTAGCACTTCGTTTTTGCTGAGGCTGGTTTTGAATTTGCGATCCTCCTGCCTCAGCCTCCTGAGCCTTTGGGATTACAGGCATGTGCCACCACGCCCAGCCCATAGTGAGAACTTTTTAAATGATCTTTTCTCTCCCCCACAAAGGGTAGTTCAAGGTGAGGGGTGTGCTAAGCCTCCTAGATAAGGTAACCTGGGGAAACTTGGCCTGTGACCAAGTGAGATCAACCTCCCTCGCCTTTGCAGCCTATACTCAGTGCTGACCACTCCATGTTAACCGGGCACGTGCTGTTCCAGGGGTCACTGTCGTTTGGGGATGTGGCTGTGGGCTTCACACGGAAGGAGTGGCAGTGGTTGGACCCTGCGCAGAGGATCCTGTACCGGGAGGTGATGCTGGAGACCTATAGCCACCTGGTCTCTGTGGGTGAGGAAGGCTTTCCCTGGTCTTCACATTATGTCTGAGCACCTTTCCTTTCCCAGTTATGTGAAACAGTAAACCCCCTCAGTGCTTGGCCTTGGGCTTTGGTAGAGTGTCTTGACCTTACCGTGTGTCCAGTCAGCCTGCTGTATCTGCAGAGTCAAGCAACCATGGATGTTGAAGGGGTACAGACTTTTCCGCTTGTCATTATTCCCTAAATAATACAACAGCTACTTATGTGGCATTAGGTATTATAAGTCACCTAGCAATGATTCAAAGTACATAGGATGTAAGTTATATGTAAATGCTATGCCATTTTATATAAGGGACTGGAAAATCAGGGATTTGGGTATCTCAAGGGGATGTCCTGAGCCAATTTCTTGCAGCTAGACACCAAGGGATGACTGTGATTTGAAGTCACCTCCCAAGTGGAATGTCTATTCTTTGGCTGAGAAGTCAGTGTTTAGTGGGTGGCCCGAACCGTTTGCTTGCTGAGTAGCTCCACGTAACTCAGCACAGATCCTGTAACTATGTCTCTTAAGCAGGGTGTCAAGTCAACAAACCAGCTGTGATCTCCAGGCTGGAGCAGGGGACAGAGCCATGGGCGGGGAAGGAGGAGATGCGCAGGTGGAGATCTCCAGGTGAGGAGACAGCCTGCAGGGGGACCCTGGGAGTTGGGCTCCAGGCGGTTACAAAGCAGAGCCTTTGTTTTCTTTTCCCAGGTGAATGTTCTTACAAGTCTTGGGTCATTGCAAGCAGTGGACATTTGACCTGAGACCTCAAGATGCCCAAATGATCCCTGCTACCTGCACCCCACTGCATGACTCCTTTCCTTTCCCTAGATTTTAAAGAGACACCGCCTCTGTTTTTGTGCATCCTTTTATTCTGCCATGAAAACTCGCTTGCTCAGTCTTTCTCTGGAATCTTCAGTCTTGTGCTTTCCCCTGAGGTTATAAAATAAACTTTCTCATGTGTTTAGGGATTCAGGTAGGCTCTGTATTAAAATAGCTATTGTCGTGTGCCACGCTTCTGTGAATCTTTCTGTGAAATGCTTCAAAACTTATTTGCTGCATCTGTATTTGTTCCCACCCTGTCCTTAATACCTGCAAGCAGGTGAAAGCCGTTCCTGTGCTTCAGGGTAAACTGATGACTCTGTCACCACCGTCTCCCTCAGTGTTCACCTGTATGAGGCATATGTTCATGTTTATTACCTGTTTCTGCAATAGAAAATTAAGTGACAGGGCTATTCAGAGCTATTGTTCTAATGCCTTACACTTCTTTGGGGGAAGTGGGGCTTTTCCTACTCTGCTTCTAGCTCATAACTTGGTACCAAGGAGTTTCTGAGTCTTAGTTTGCTGGTTTTCTGTTTTTGATCCTCTAAGTCCTGCCCCCACCACGTGATCTCCTTCCACCTTTTCTATTTCTTCTCACACCATTCTCAAACATCATAAGCTTGCACTGTCTAATTACTAGTTGGCTTTTCTGATTCCATTTCTGGTTTGAGTTGACCTTAGAAGTTAATGCCACTCTTTGTTAATGTGCCTAGTTACTCTGGTACCCTTTTTGAGATGATGCTTACATTCCTCTTCTTTCAAAACGGTGTGACATGGCCCCATTCTACCTAAGAAATTATAATTGCAGCTTTTCCTGGACACCTCAGTCTTATCCTTTGGGGACAAGAGCCTTTATTTGTCCTTATTTCTGTAGGAAGCTGGTGGTGGATAGTTGTGGAATCCCTCATTCTTTTAGGAAAGGAATTTTGTCAAAGATTTGTTCAGAGAAGTTGTTAATCTGGAATCCACACGGGAATCCTCTTGGAAGCTTTAAAAACACCCCTGGTTGTGCCCTACCCTGGAAACTTCTCATGGGGACATCAGCAATCCATGATCTTTACCTCTTAGGGATTCAGCAGCTGGGCTCTGAAACTTCACGACCTCCGAACAGAAGAGTGACATCTTTGCAGTGCACATTGGTGCCGGGGTGAAGCGGCAGGTAGAGTCTGTGGTTTAAACAGGTAAAAGAAAAAACAAGCTTGTAAGGGTTTAAACACAGGATGAAGAACCTGACACTGAAGATTCTTAAAGCCCTTCTTTAAACACCTCCTCTCTCCATTCCCCAGGTACCCTAGTGTGCCTTTCATCTTGCCTTATATTTCCTAGTACCCTTATCTCCTTGGGCCCCCCTCACCTGGGGGAAGCTAAAGCCTGGGGGCATTGGCTTGTCATAGCGCATCATGACTAAATCTCAGCTCCTCATTTGGTGATGTCCTCAGGACATGCTGGAAACACTCTCCCACAAGGCCAGTTTCTAACCATGGAAATGGGTGGACGCTACAGATCCTGTTTCCCTGTGGTACCCGTCAGTCAGCACCTCAAGCCTGCAGTGTTTCTCTCTTGCTCACTCTTGTGTCTGCATCCTCTTGCCAATCTGCCAAGTCAGACTCATTCAGAGCAAAGTATTGTGGCCATTTCATACCTATTTTACAGTATCTCGCTTTTTCTTTTCAAAAGCCAAGGGACTAGAAAGTGTTTATAGATTTATTTTTTTAGTCTAGGCAACTAGGCTTAAAACCACAAAATTTGACCTGAGACCTCGAAATGCCCAAATGATCCCAGACGTTGCTGCAATAACTGTGATACCTGGAAAGATGAGAAGTTTTTTGTTTTGCCTTTCCTAGAACTTTGGCAAGTTGACGCCCAAGCAGACAGACGACAGGAACACCAAAACAGACGTTTGGGGCAAGTTGCTGTCCCAGATGGGAAAAAGTTAATCACCAAAGGGCTCCATGAATGTATTGAACTTGGAAAAAAACAGTCCCCGAACTCACCCCTGGTCCCCTCAAGACAGCAGCCCCACACGTGTGACTCATGTGGAAAGAGACTTCAGCAAAGCGTGGAGTTCAGTCCCAGTGAGTACCTTGCACGGAGGAGGTTTGAGTGTGATGGTCAAGGGAACTTGTTTCTCTACTCCAAGCTGGAGACTCCGCACCCTGCGGAGAGTCCATGGGCTTGCACCCAGTGTCGAAAAGCCTTAAGCCGGGACGCAGCCGTGGGTGCAGATCAGGGGACCCACGGTGAGAAGCCCCATGAATGCACCAGGTGCGGGAAAGCCTTCTCCCACAGGGCGCAGCTCATCGTCCATCACCGGGTGCACCGAGGGGAGAGATCCCACAGGGACAGTGGCTCAGGGAGTGGTTTCAAGGAGAGGGCTGTCTTTTGCAAGGGGGAACAGCACACCAAAGAGAAACCGAGAGGAGATCGCCGTCGTGGCCCAAGGGTGTCCCGGAAAGGAGGTCTCTTCGCGCCCCATATGGCGCATTCTGAGGAGAGGCCATACAAATGCTCGGATTGTGAGAAAACCTTCTCGCACAAGTCCCGCCTGGTGGAGCACCACCGCTCCCACACCGGGGAGAAGCCCTACGGCTGCAGCGAGTGCGGCAAGACCTTCTCCCGCAAGTCCTGCCTCATCATCCACCACCGCATCCACACTGGGGAGAAGCCCTACGGCTGCGGCGAGTGCGGCAAGGCCTTCTTCCAGAAGTCGCACCTCATCCTGCATCTGAGGACACACACCGGGGAGAAGCCCTACAGTTGCAGCGACTGCGGCAAGGCCTTCTCGCAGAACTCCTGCCTCATCATCCACAAGCGCACGCACCTGGGCAAGAAGCCCTACCAGTGCCCGGAGTGTGGCAAGAGCTTCTCCCAGAAGGCCAACCTCCTCCGCCACCACAGGATCCACACCAGGGAGAAACTGCATGGGTGATAGGGTGACACGAGAGCAGCCCCTCTGGGGAGGGGCTGTGTGGGTGTGGAGCAGCTCTGGAGCTGCAGGGACCCAGGCAACTCAGGTCTGCGGCTCTGCTGAGTCAGGAGGGACACAGAGGAAGGGCTGAGAGGCCTTAGAGTGAGATATATATATATATTTTATAGGATAAGCATAATGATAATGGGCATCTATGTTAACTAGGGATATTAAGCATTATAATATGGAAACAAGTTAAATCACTAAAACAGCAAATCTCAAAAGTGTCCGAACAATTCTAGAGCTTCATGGGGTTATGTGCCTGAGTGTGCTACCTACAGAGTATTTATTTTTGAGTTGCATTGGTAGAAACAATTTTGAATTTATAGACACATAATATAAAGAGTATATATCCAAGACTTACTATATTAAGCTACACCATCTGTCTTTGTAATATGTATTATAACTGACATATGAATTTATTCACCAGAAGTTCATATATAGTAACCACCTACCATTTGTCCTGTTGTTCAAAGTATGATAGAACTCCTGAATCTGAAAGCTAACAATTTCAGGACATTTTCTGCTTTCTCTCAACCAACTAGTCAAAAGTTATAAATTAAATGTGTAAGGTTAGGGCTTCTTTTCTGGCATTTTTTGGACTGCCTAACATAAAAACCCTTCCGCTGTAGACACCTAGAAATGATGGACAATATAAAAATAATATTCTCTGCTGAGAGCCATAGCCAAGTAGGAATGACGCATGGCATTTTTGGTTGAAAGGTGACCCTGCTCAGGGATTAGGGTGGCTCCAGGTTTAGGGTGGATCCTGCTGGATTAGGGTGGCTCCAGGTTTAGGGTGGATCCTGCTGGGAATAGGGCGTATCCTGCTGCCTCAGGCACCCACTCCTTGATTTCCCGTTGAGTTCTTGCGGGGGTTCTGAGAGAATTGGTACGCAGAGCCCGGTGGAGGGAGTGTATTTTTCCCAGAACGTGCATGTAGAGTGCGGGTGAGAGTTCGGGAATAAAGAGTTGCTGTTTGAATCTACAAGGCTTTGGTGGTGGCTCGGTTATTTTGTGCCCAGACAGACTGCGGCAATTCTCTTAAATGCATAATCCAGCTCTCAAGAAACTAAGTTTTCCAGATGCCAGCTATGTGGAAGGATCTGAAAACCGGAAATAAAGTTTCTGAGTTGATACCATAGCTACTACTGTGGGTCTGGTTTTTGTATGTCCAGAACTTGTATGTCAAAGTCTATAGGAAGATGAGGCTTGCGGGTGGGGGTACACAGGGCAGAGTCTGCATGGAGATAATTCAAATGCAGGAATTTCAGAAGTCTGAACAGCTGGAAAAGGTAGGACCCAGAATTCTTGTTGAGCCATGAACACCAAACTGCATCTCATCTGAGCTAGTTTTGAATTTGTTCTGTTCATGCCTTAGTTGAAACAGAACAATTAACATGGAAGATTGGCTGTGGTCTTTGAAGGTGCTTATAGAAGAAGGCACCCTTGACTCTAGATTCCAAGCTGTGGTCTTGTGCATGGGCAGTAAGTGCAGGGTGTCGCTGTACTTTCCTCTCAGTTGTGCTGTGAACCTAACACTGCTTTAAAAATAAACTCTTAAAAGAAAAAAAAAAATTAACTATCCCAATATCCCTTGGGAGAGATTGTTTCCCTTGAGCTGTAGGACTTGGGGAAGGACCCTGGGGCTGTGGGACAGGAGTTCCACGGGGGTCAGGTCCCAGGGAGGCATAAGATAAAGCTGGGGATGGTAGGGAACAGACCCTCTTCCCCAGACTTCTGAAGTCATTGAGCTTAAAGCTCCCTCTTGCTAGCTGATACCAGTTTCCCCTGTCAATTTGCAGATGTACTTTCTTCAGCCAGTCGGTAGGAGGTGCAATTGACCTAAGTCCCTTCCGCTTCTAAGTTTTCTGATTCCAAGTGGGCCCTTGGGGGATAATTAGGCTAAAGGTAGTCCTTAGTAATATCTTAAGGAAAAGGAATCTGGCATCTTGGTCTTGGTGGTGCAATTAGGACTATCAGGTTTTCTGAATGTAATTATTTATACCAAGTTACGAAAATGTTACTTTCAAAGCTCCTTGGCATTGGTACATGGGGTCCTCATACGAACACTAACAATCCTAGAAAAAGACTCCAGAGAAGGTGTAAGCTAGATTCTCTTGACCTTGGTAGGATTCAGGAGACTAATATATGAGACCCCTAAACAACACAGATTTGCTATGGTTTATTCCTCTATCAACTGTTAAGAACCACCAAGTTCAGGGATCTTACAACATAAGAATAGGGCCTGAAAAATTTGACCTTAAAAATTTCAGTCTAATTGTGGGTAGTTGGGTAGGTGGGAACTGAGGTAGATGCTAAAATTAATTTTAAAGCGACAATAATAATAACTGAGAGGAAGAAAGGAAAGGTACCCAGAGCTTCACAGGAAAAATGGTACTTGGGATGATTCTTGCATTATACAGAGATTTTCACAGGAGAAAAGAGTACATATGCCAGGGACATAAGACAGCAGAACAGAGGCATAAAAGTGTGTGGAGGCTGGCCTTGTCTTGTAAATAACTGGAATCAGCTGAAGTTTATTTTATACACTAAGGTACACAGATCTCCAGTGTCTTGATAGAAGTCTGCACATGGACATACCTGTAAGATTAGCACCCCCCCAAAAGCTACAGAATATTTTCAGTGCCAGGCAGTCTTTCCCCCACCCCTGCCAACCCAAGTCACCACTCTGGGACACTGATCACCAAACACCATGGATTAGTTTGTCATTGCCCTTTGGATGGAACCACGACGAATGTACTCTTTTTTTAAAAAAAAAATACATTTATTTATTTACTTTTATGTGATGCTGAGGATCAAATGCAGCGTCTCACATGTGCTAGGCGAGCGCTCTACCATGGAGCCACACCCCCAGCCCTGTACTCTTTTTTATAACCTTTATCTTATTATGGTTTTTAAAAAATATTTATTTTTTTGTACACAATACATTTATTGTTTATTTACTTTTATGTGGTGCTGAGGATCGAACCCATGGCCTCGCATGTGCTAGGCAAGCACTCTACTGCTGAGCCACAACCCCAGTCCCCTGTCTTGCTTCTTAAATATCATATTGCAGCTGTTTTTGTTTTGCTGGTAGCAGTTCATTTTTTTTCATTATTGTATAGTATTCAGTTGTTTGAATATGCCACAAGTAGTTTATAACTAGTGAACATTTCTAGTTTTTTCTTTTTTAAATATTTATTTTTTTAGTTGTAGTTGGACACAACACCTTTATTTATTTTTATGTGGTGCTGAGGATCGAACCCAGGGCCTCGCATGTGCTAGATGAGCGCTCTACCACTGAGCCACAACCCCAGCCCTCTAGTTTTTTCTTCTATTATCAAGAATCCTTCTGTGAACTTCATATATATCAGTACCTGTTTCTCTTCCAAAGATACTGTGTAGCCAGAGTTTCGAGCAGTTGTTTTCAACCAGGAGTGACTTTGCCCCTCAGGGTCCTTTGATACTGTCCAATGACTTTTTTTTTGGGGGGGGTGCATACCAGGGATTGAACTCAGGGGCATTTGACCACTGAGCCACGTCCCCAGCCCTACTTTGTATTTTATTTAGAGACAGAGTGTCACTGAGTTGCTTAGTGCTTTGCTTTTGCTGAGGCTGGCTTTGAACTCTCAATCCTCCTGCCTCAGCCTCCCGAGCCGCTGGGATTACAGCCGCTGGGATTACAGCCGCTGCACCCAGCTCTAATTTTTGATTGTCACATCTGAAGAGGAGGGGGAAGCTCCTGACAGTTAATGGGTAGAGACCAGGGTGCTGCTGTGCATCTTGCACTGTCAGGAGATCTCTCCACAAGGAGGAATTCACCAGCTCTCAAACTGTACCAGAGTGGAGTCTGGTTTTAGAGGTCTTTAGGTGCTAGACACAGGTTCATGTCCAGTAGGCATTGGGGAGCCATAGATGGCTCTGGAAGGGTGAGATTTCCATCAGGGGGGCACATTTCAGGACCAACACCACCTGGCCTCCAGCTTTAGGTGAACTCAGTTTGGTGGGTCATCCCTGGGGTCCTCTGACTGACCACCCGCTGCAGGGCACCTTGCATGTCCCGGTTGCGCAGCGTGTAGATGGCCGGATACAGCAGTGGGGTGAGGTTGATGTAGATGAGCGAGACCAGCTTGTCCTCCTCCAGGGACCGGCTGTTCAGGGGTCGGGCATACATGGCCATGGCACAGCCGTAGTGGAGCACAGCCACCGTGAGGTGGGACGCTACGGTGTTGAAGGCCTTGCGGCGGCCTGCGGCTCCCCCAACCCCCAGGATGACCACCAGCACTCTGGTGTAGGACAGCAGGATCAGGACTAGGGGCAGCACCAGCAGCAGCAGGCAGGCCACCAACAGCACATGCTCTTGCAGGTCTCGGTTCCCACAGGCCAGCACCAGCACCGCGGGGAGGTCACAGAAGACATGGTTGACCAGGCCGCCATGGCAGAAGGGCAGCTGGAATATGGCTGTGGTGAGGCCTAGGGCAAGGACCGAGCCACCGACACAGCAGGAGGCCAGGAGACCCCAGCAGAGTCCTGTGGTCATGAGCTGAGGGTAGTAGAGGGGGTGGCAGATGGCCAAGTAGCGGTCCAGGGCCATGGCTGCCAGCAGCAGGCACTCAGAACCGCCCAGGGCCACAAAAAGGCCCATCTGGGCAGCACAGGTTGAGGGGGCCACAGCCTGGCCCCCGGGTGGCAGGAGGAAGCCAGCCAGCATGCGCGGGGTCAGCACCAGCGTGTAGGCCACTTCCACAGCGGACAGCGCACCCAGAAAGAAGTACATAGGTGTGTGCAGGGCGGGCTCCACCAGGGCCAGGACCAGGATGAGCAGGTTCCCTGCCAGGGTGGCCAGGTAGAGCGGCAGCAGGAGAGCAAAGAGCAGCACCCGAAGGCCCTGGGGCCACCCGGAGAAGCCCAGGATTACAAACTCCTGCGGGGCAGTCCAGCTGGACTCAGGCCAGTGGCTTGTGTTGGGGCCTAGGGGAGGACAGGCATGCAGGCCAGTGTCACAGTGATGCCTGCCTCCCAGGAAATAGGTGACACTTGCCCCTCCTGGGCCCCAGAACCCCATGCCAGCCCTCTGAGATCTATCTCTTGCTCTCCGTACCCCTTTCCATCCTCCCCAGAACTTGAGCTCCCTCCCTGTCCTCTTAAGTCCTCCAGGAATTCAGATGTCCACCCTTCCTGCTGTCCTCCTGGGCCCACTGTGCCTCCCGGCTTCCTGGGACCTTCTTCAGATCTATCTTCCTACCCTCCTAGCTCTCCCCAGCCTTCAAAAGCCTACCTAAGGACTCAGGCATCCTCTTTCAAGCCTGTAGCATTGAGGATGAGGGGATGGTACCCAGGGTGGGGAAATGGTTGAGGAGTTCAGGCTTCTTCTAGACAGCCTCCATGTTGAGTGGGCATGCGGGGAGTGACTGAGGCGGGTGGTCCTATAGATAAAATCCATGAGGGTTAAGGGGCTTGAGCAGAGCTAGAAAGTCTGTCACAAAGACCCATCTCACTCTCTGTACACCTGCAGCTCCTAGTGGGGTGCTGCCTCCCAGATGGACCACGTGATCCTCCTCCTCATCTGCTCTGAGTTGGTTGGTTCTATTTATGCCATTTCATCAGCAGGATTCAGGACAAGCCCGTGGGAATCCTGGACCTATTATTTCTAACTACAGGTGGAAAAAACTGCAAAGGAAGATGGTCTACACTCTCCTTGGTGAACTGGCCACCTTAAGATGAACAGGAAACTTCATGAATAATGGCATCTGGTCCCATGGCTTGAGCCACGTGATTCCTAAATCTGTCTCAAGACTCAGTCCCTCCTCCTAGCTGCAGATCCTTATAGTCGACAGTCTCCCAAGCATTTCCACCAACGTTTCCAATTGCATCTGTCCCAAACTCAATTCCTGATCTCCAACCCAAACCTCCCTTCCTTCTGAAAATAGAGCTGGCCCAGCACCAAGATCAGAAATCAGGAAGCCGTTCTGGATTCATTCTCTCACCCTCAAGTGCAACCAGATGCCATGTTCTTCCACACATTCCTCACACCCCAGCTGTCCTTCTCTCTCCTGATTGATCCCATCCAATCTAATGGGTCCATCTACCTTCAATCAGCCTCCTCTCCCATACCACCAACTATACTGATCTTTTCTCAAGAACAGATAGTAGTTTTTTTCTTTCTTTACTTTTGGTACTGGGGATTGAACTCAGGGGCACTCGACCATGAAGCCACATCCCCAGCCCTATTTTGTCTTTTATTTAAAGACAGGGTCTCACTAAATTGCTTACTGCCTCGCTTTTGCTGAGGCTGGCTTTCAACTTGTGATCCTCCTGTCTCAGCCTCCCTAGCTGCTGGGATGACAGGCGTGTGCCCCTGCCCCTGGCCAGATATTATTTATTTAACTATCCCCTCTTTACTATCATGATTAATCCATGCTCCTTAGCACAGCATCTGTGGTCCTTCACAATGTCCCTTCCAGCTTCATCTTACGTCCATTCAGCACCATGACTTTAGCTGGAGTGGGGGACTCACTTCCTGTATGCACTGTATCTTTGTATGGGCTGTTATCACTTCTGGGAACGCCCCAAAGTCCCCACATTATCTACCTGGGAAACTTCTATTCATTCTCCACAGCTGCACTCAGATGTCATGTCCTGGGTGAAGATTCCTGTCCTCCAAGTGGCCATGGTGTCAACCTCTGATTCCACAGTTGTTATGGAAACTCCTCTAAATTCAGTTTCCTAGAATCAAGATTTGATTTATTTGCTGAATTACTCCAAGAAAAAAAATTACTCCATTCTTATTTCTCCCCAATTTGTGCTTTTGTGCCTCCTCTCAATTCTCCTAGTTACTGTCCCTGACCTGAGTTTTTGGCTCTGGAACCTCAGAGAGCCTCTAGCCTCACCCTTTACCTCTACCAGTTGCTCCAAATTCTGCTGGACCCTCAGCTAAAATGCATTGACCATCAATATTACCATCAACCTCAGATGGAGGGTGTGCAGTCAATCATCTTCATGGTCAGTACCTCTGCAAGCTACTAGAATCATGTCCAGCTCTCCACCCAGCCATCCAAGTTCAAGTGTCAACTAAGAGGCATATTCTCCTCCTCTCCTTTTCCTTCCTATTCCCCAATCCTTTAAAGCAGCCCTCCTTTGAAAGCTAACCCAAGCCCACCAACCCCAAGAAGCCTTGCCTGGCCAGGTCAACCCCTTGCTTCCTTCAAGGCACGTACCTGCCCACCATGGTGGATGTCCATCAACGCCCATGAAACTTCCAGGTCAGCCGGTCTGCTATTGCATCATCACCAGAGCAGTTCATTGATCTTTAACCAGCAGTTTCTCTCTGCCCAGGAGGCTGGTAGTGCACTGGGGGCATTTTTTGTAGAGTTTAGATCAATAGCACTGAGGACCATGAGATCTAGCCCATTTCCTCACCTGTAAAATGAGAGTCTGAGTAGAGGATTACATTTCTTCCAGTTCTCCTATTTTGTGGTACTATCAACAGCTGAGCTTTTGATTATGCTCTTATTCCCAAAGTAAACCATTTTTTTAAAAAAAAGATTTTAGAACCCTCAAAACATTTAAAATAGAACCACCATATGATCTAACAATTTCACTCTCGGTATATATCTGACAGAAATGAAATCAATATGGCGAAGAGACATCTGTACTCTCATGTGTTTTTGTGGTAGGGATTGAACCCAGGGGCCCTTTCCCACTGAGCCACATACCTAGCCTTTTTTTTTTTTAAAATTTTGACACAGGGTTTTTGCTAAGTTGTTTAGGGCCTTGCTAAGTTGCTAAGGCTGGCTTTGAACTTATGATTAATCCTCCTGCCTCAGTCTCCCAAGTTGTGGCAATGACAGACATGTACCACCAAGTCTGATTTTTTTCCATATTTATTGGTACATTATAATTATACACAATGGTAGGATTTGTTGATATATATTCATAAATGCACATGATATAATTTTTTTCTTTTCTGTTTTTGTGGTGCTAGAGATTGAATCCAGGGCCTTGTGCATGCAAGGCAAGCACTCTACCAACTGAGCTCTATCCCCAGCTCAATACATGATATAATATCACTGAACTGCCATGTCCATCGCAGCACTATTCACCAGAGCAGAGCAATGGAAACAATTGTAGTGTCCATCAACTAATAAATAAATAAGAAAAACATGGTGGCTGGGACTGTAGCTCAGTGGTAGAGAGATTGCCTTGCACATGTGAGGCACTGGGTTCAATCCTCAGCACAACATAAAAATAAATAAATAAAGATATTGTGTCCATCTACAACTAAAACTATATATATNTATATATATATATATATATATATATATATATATATATATATATATATAAAGAAAAGAAAACATGGTACATATACACAACGGAATATTATTCAGCTGTTAAAAAAAGAATGAAATCCTGTCATTTGTGACAACATGGATAGAACTGGAGATCACCATGTTAAGTGAAGTAAGCCAGGCACAGAAACAAATACTGCATGATCTCACTCATGAGGAATCTAAAAGAGTTGATCACACAGAAGCTGAGTGGATGGTGGTTACAAGGCTGGGGAGAGTAAGGGGACACAGGGAGTGGAAAGGTTGATCCATGAGCACTTACAGTTAGATAAGAGGAGGAACTTCCACATACATTGCACAGTAGGGTGAATGTAGATAGCAAAAATGTACAATTATGTACAATCAAGATGTACATGTTTCAATAAGCCAGAAGAAGGGATTTTAAAATAAATGAGGAATATGTGAGGAGATAGATACATTTAACCTCATATAAACATAATACAATGTATACACCTATTAAAACATCATATGGCATCCCACAAATACAACTTTTAGGTTTTTATGTACCAGTTAAAAATAAATTTAATTTAAAAAGATATTTTGATGTTTCAAGAGCTCATAAAGAAGTTCGAAGACATTGGTTTAATTTAGTAAGGGATATGTTAAGTCATGCATAACCTGGTCAATATTCTTGACAGATCTTAGAAGGCCTTAGACCAATTCACATACCAAAAAGGCTCTTTCTAGCTCTCCCAGTGAGTTTGTGTATCTATTTGCACATCTGTGTGTCCATGTACAAAGTGCCCTGGGATGTGGTCTGCTTCACCTCGTTCTGAGGGAGCCTCAGGTAACAGGTAAGTCTGGGGACAGGACCCAGGACCCTAGTCCTGTCTGGCCTCTATCACGGTGTGTGACGTGGCCCGAGTCACATGTTTCTTTCTATTTTCCTATTCCTCATCCGTGTCCCCTTCATGAGGGACCCTGGCTCCATGGCCCCTGAGAGCACTCCAAGTCCTGGTTTGTCCTCTGCTGAGGACAGGGTCCCATCTTTTGTTTTTCTTGGAGTCAGCACAACACAGTGGACAGACAGGAGCTCTGGGTCCACAAACATCTGGGTTTTACTCTCAGATCTTTCACTCACCAGCTGCCAGAGCTGAGAGAGAATTTTGAGTTTTTCTCAAACCTCAGCAGCATCCTCAGCTCCACAGGCTTGTCTCCACGATGGCCTTAAATGACATGTAGAAAGCACTGATTAAAAAAAAAACAACAACCCTAAAATATCAAGATGGGTCTAGTTGCTCCCCTTTGCTTTCTGCTCCTCATGTACCTGTTGCATTCTGCCTTAGTCCCCGGTCTCTGGATGGAAGACTTATTGGGAGAGATGAGGTAACTAGTGGGAGACAGAAGGACCTGGATGGCTCAGAGTGGCAGACACTTGCAATACCCCAGCTCACTTTTTCCGGCTGCTTTGAGGCCAAGACTTAGGTTTCTTTAAGTGTCCAGCCCTGGTCCCTGGTCCCTGGTCCCTGCCCCCTCCCTGCAGCCCTTCCTCCTTAGCTCTCTGTTCTCACCCTACACTGATTTGTTCTTTCTTCTTCTTTGGTTTTTTTTTTTAAGTTGTAGATGGATACAATTCCTTTATTTATTTATTTTATTACGTGATGCTGAGGATCAAACCCAGTGCCTCACACATGCTAAGCGAAGTGCTCTACCACTGAGCCCCAACCCCAGGCCCTCTCCACAGTTTTCTGCCTCAGTCTGAATATGTCATGGTCACCCAATTCTCCCTGATCTTGCACCGGATGTTCTTTTCCCACCTGGAAGTGGACTCACTCTTCAAGGTGCAAATCAAACATTGGGTCCTCAAAAAGGATAAAGCAGGAGAGTCAACCGTAGAAGGCTTTTGTAGAAAAAATGGGAAGAGACTGACTCTACCACACCTTTATCCCTCGTCCCCCAGGCTTTCCTGGACCCTGACAGTGCCTCTCAACTCACCCTTCATTGACAGTGTCCCCATGTTCCCTTTAAACACTGACGGGAGTTGAGATATTAGGAAGAAAACAACTACAGCTGCCATTACTGTTACTGCTGTTTGTTGAGCCCTTAACAAGGGATGGTCTGAGCATTCCACATGCACATTATTAAATACATAGTTATATATTCTATAAAGTTGCAAGACAACTGTGTACCAGGCATTTATAGATGAGGAAGCTGAGACTTAGATTGACTTTTTAAAAAATATTTTTTAGTTGTAGTTGGACATAATACATTTATTTATTTTTATGTGGTGCTGAGGATCAAAATCCTGTGCCTCAAACTTGCTAGGCGAGTGCTGTACCACTGAGCTACAACCGCACCTCTTTAGGTGGACTTCTTAAAGGGGGGTTCATATAGCTTCTCCCTGACCTGGGATTTGTCCCCAGGTCTGACTGATTTCAAAGTCTGTGCTCTCCTGTAAGGGGAAGTCTGCTCTACCCTCTGCCTTATTTGTCTATATCTCCCCACCTGCAAAAAAGAGAAAATGAAAAGAGAATGAAAGAAAGAGAAAGAAGTACTCAGAAGAGAGAAAGAGGTGCACAATCAAGTAGAGGCACCACCAGAGGCTGTGTGAAGCAGAGGTGCCCACCACTGATGGGTGGGGACAGGAAAAGGGAGAGGGACATGCATCCTTTGATCAAGATCAAGTGGCTCAGTAGGCTCTGGGCTAATATAGCAGGGGTGAAAGGGAGAGGAAGAAAGAGACTGAGAGGGAAAGACTGAGAGGAAGAGATTCAGACCCATCTTGGACTTTGCAGCGTATTTGTATTTTGCAAGTATTTGCAGCGACTCCAAAGGGAGGAAGAGTTCAAGTCTGGTTTGAGACGATGACTTGGATTCTGATTAGAAATCCAAGTTCCTACCACCAAAGTAGGACCCCCGCCCCCGCCATAGTTTTCTGGTCTAACCTTTTATTGTGTTCTACTTCAGTCTCCACTTCCAAGCTCACAACCATCTACCATGATCTCCCATTTCTCCCTGAACCCACCCATACTTCTTCAACATAAGAATGTCCTTTTCCCACCTGGAAAGGGTCTCATTCTTCAAGGTTCAAATCAAACATCAACTCCTCTCTAAACAAAAAGGTCAAAAGTAGAAGAGTCGATCGTAGAAGGCTTTTGTAGAAAATGGGAACAGACAGACTCTACCGCCTCTTTATCCCTTGTCTCCCTTAATCTTCCAACTTCTATTCCCAGTAAGGATAGAATACTTCCTCTCAGTAAAAAAGAAAGAATGAAAGAAAAAAAAGTTCCTTAATAGGTTTCCCAGGGCCCACTTAAGGGTCTGGGTTGATCAGAAGCCCAAGGGCCTCATTAGTAATCCCCTCCCAGCAGTGTAGCTGCTGAAGGGGTGTGATGGTCTCAGAAGGCTGGAGCTACAGGGACGAGAGAGAGGACTTGGGAAAGCTGAAGTATCCTGGGAGAGTCTGAAACTTCTGGGCCAAGGAGACAGGAAGCCACCTCCTTGCAGTGATAATAAGACTATCTATAGCAAAAACTGAGATGAACTTGAACCCAGGGGAATGAGGAGCCCCAAACACTTTGATAACAGCTCCCTGGAGAAAGGAGAGGAAATTTACTGCTCTGTCTGCATTTTCCTAAATTTTGTAAACTTGAAGAGTGGTCAAGAGACTGAAAAATCTCAGAATGGACTAACTGGGCGTAATATCAGCAAGATGGCAGGCTTGGAGGACCCAAACCATTTTATCCCTACAAAAACAGAGGTTTATAAAAAGAGTATGCTACAGGGACACTGCTACATCGATGTTCATAGCAGCACAATTCACAATAGCAAGACTGTGGAACCAACCTAGATGCCCTTCAATAGACGAATGGATAAAAAAATGTGGCATTTATACACAATGGAATATTACTCTGCATTAAAAAATGACAAAATCATAGAATTTGCAGGGAAATGGATGGCATTAGAGCAGATTATGCTAAGTGAAGCTAGCCAATCCCTAAAAAACAAATGCCAAATGTCTTCTTTGATATAAGGAGAGTAACTAAGAACAGAGTAGGGACGAAGAGCATGAGAAGAAGATTAACATTAAACTGGGATGAGAGGTGGGAGGGAAAGGGAGAGAGAAGGGAAATTGCATGGAAATGGAAGGAGACCCTCAGGGTTATACAAAATTACATACAAGAGGAAGTGAGGGGAAAGGGGAAAATAATTCAAGGGGGAGAAATGAATGACAGTAGAGGGGGTAGAGAGAGAAGAGGGGAGGGGAGGGGAGGGGGGATAGTAGAGGATAGGAAAGGCAGCAGAATACAACAGACACTAGTATGGCAATATGTAAATCAATGGATGTGTAACTGATGTGATTCTGCAATCTGTATACGGGGTAAAAATGGGAGTTCATAACCCACTTGAATCAAAGTGTGAAATATGATATATCAAGAACTATGTAATGTTTTGAACAACCAACAATAAAAAAATTAATTAAAAAAAACAACAGAGGTTTAACCACTATCCATGGACTAAAATAACTCCAGAACTCTCGAGTCCAGATAAAAGCTGTGATGACCTAATATAGTGCAAAACACAAAAATAATCACATAGAAAAGGATAAGAAGGGCAGTTTTATTTTTACTATATCACCCCAGTCCCAAGACTGACATAGCTCAGGACTGAATTCCTTAACCACAAGTTCCTTTCAGGGGGAAAAGGAGAGGAGAAAGACCCCAGCAGTCCTCACTGATACCACAATTTTTCAAAGCCTGCACTGCCATGGACCTACCCCCCCCCATGACCTTCACTGACTTGGACTCCAGCTTCTGGAGTCACCCAGAACCCATGCTACCATGACTACCTGGAGCTAGAGCTACTATGTCCCCTACACAGGCACCCCTTACACCACTGGACACAGCGCCATCAGGACTCCTCATACACTCAGCCAGCACCTTTGAGTTCACTTGTCAGTGAAAGTCTTTACCTACTGAAGCCAGACCAGAAAGTCTGAATATCATGACTGCTTTTTCAAATGCACAGACATCAATGCAAGGCTACAAGGAACAAAAATGATAAAAAAATTAAGAAAATATGACATCACTAAAGGAAAATAAATTTCTAGTAATGGATCCCCCCACCCCCAAGCAGGAAATTTCTGAATTATCTGAGAAGGAATTCTAAATAATTTTAAAGAACCTCAGAGAGTTATACGAGAAAACAGATGGATAACTTAATGTCAGGAAAATAATATGTAAACGAAATGAGAAATTTAACAAAGAGATAGGAATAAAAAAAGAATCCAGTAGAAATTCTGGGGCTGAAGAATACAATGACTGAAATAGAAAGATGAAGTAGAGAGCTTCAACAGCAGGTTTAATCAAGCAGAAGGATCAGTGAGCACAAAGATGGATCATTTGAAATTTTCCAATTATGGGAGAAAATAGGAAAAAAAAAAGGAATAAAAAGAAGAAAGTTTACAGAATTTATGGGATACCAGCAAGCAACCTAATAAAACCATTATGTAAATACTAGAAGGAGATGAAAAGTAGGAGCATAAAAGTAAAAAAGAAATGATTAAAAAGATCTTAAGGGGCTGGGATTGTGGCTCAGTGGTGGAGCGCTCGCCTAGCATGGGCAGGACCTGGGTTCGATTCTCAGCACCACATAAAAATAAAGGCATTGTGTTGTGTCCATCTACAAAAAAAAAAAAAAAAAAAAAAAAAAAAAAGATTCCTCTCTCTCTCTCTCTCTCTCTCTTTAAAAAAAAAGATCTTTAATCTGAGAAATAGGTAGGAATCCATACTCAAGAAGCTCAAAGCACTCTGTAGAGGTTGAACATGAAGTTTTCACGTAAACATATTAATTACAATGTCAAAAGTCAAAGAATTTCGACAGCAGCATGAAAAAAGTAACTCATCCCATATGAAGGATATATATCCCCCTTGAGGATATCAGCAGATTTTTCAGCAGAAAAATTGCAGGCCATGAGAGGATGGAATAATATATTCAAAGAAGTGAATGAAAAAACTGTCAATCAAGAACACTATACATGGAAAAACTATCCTTTAAAAACAAAGAAGAGAAAATATTTCTCAAAGACGCTCTTAAAAATGAGTTTATCACCGGGCTGGGCTTGTGGCTCAGCAGTAGAGCACCTGCCTAGCATGTGTAAGGCCCTGGGTTTGAGCCTCAGCATCATATAAAAATAAATAAATAAAATAAAGGTTTTGTGTCCAACTACAACTAAAAATATAAACATTAAAAAAGAGTTTATCACCACTAGATATGCCTTAGGAAAAAATGCTTAAGGGAATTCTTTTTTTTTTTTCTGAACAGAGAAAACTATTTATATCAGTCACTATATGAGGGATACAGCTTGTATCCTTCATCTTAGGGGAATTCTTAAAATTGAAATAAAACACATACTTAGTAGCAGGCTGGGGCTGTAGCTCAGGTAGAGCACTTGCATAGCGTGCGTGAGATACTGAGTTTGATCCTTAGCACCACATAATAATAAACAAATAAAATAAAAGCATGCTGTCCATCTACAACTACAAAAAAACATTTAAAAAACAACCATACTTAGTAGCAATGGCATATGAAAGCAAAAATATTACTGGTAAAAATAAATATACAGAAAAATACAATAATGTAATGTTTCTGTGTAAATGACTTTTAACACTAAAAGTCCAAAGAAAGAATATAAATAACTATAACCACAAAAATTTTGTTAATGGGAGATTGGCAAGATAGCAGACTAGAGAGATTCAGCATTCCCCAGCTGCTCCAGGAGACTGAACAAAATGAACAGGTGTCTGGCGCATGATGAGACAGGAAGGCCTTAGGAAAATAAAAAGGATATGGAGGTAGCTCAGCGGTAGAGTTCCCCTGGATTCAATCCCTAGTATACAACAACAACAAAGAGCTGCAGTGCAACTCAAAAAAGTCAGCAACCTTGTGAAACCCAGAAGCATTGGTTTTCAGAATTAAAGTGATGGAATACCCCAGCACTGAGGGGGCAGTGACTCAACAGGGAATGGGAAGCACCCCTTCAGCAGGCTGGAGGATAAAAGTCCCAGCATTCTCTACCCATGCAGATTCCAGAACCAGACAAATTTGCAGTCTGAGCATGTTGGAGACCTGGCTTCTGCATAGACAGCTGTGCAGAAGAGGTTCTCTGCATTTCCCATCAGATTCAGACAGTGCCAGAATGGGGTGCTATCCTGGGAAAGGGCCCTGTTGTTGAGTTTACTCTGGGGGAGGTCAGACACCTCTGCATTTTTTTGTGCCTCTGGGACCCAACAGACACTTTCCTCACTGGCTTAGTAGGTACCCATTCCAAGGGTCAGTTTGAACCCAAGAAAGTGACTGTGATGAAGATCCACTGGGATCTCTATGTAACAGGAAGTACAATATGCCTGATGGAGGGCACTTTCATTTAAAAATGGTGGTTTGTACTTGGTGACAGGGAGTGAGACCAGCTGTGTATGAATTCACAGCAGGGGAGAGTGCTGGATCTGGAGTGGCAGAATGCTAAGTGCCCAAGGTTCCCCACCCCAATCCCATCTCCTCAGTTATGGCCTCCATGCTCTGAGGCATTTCAGAAATCTGCCATGGCTTGACACCTGCCAACCTTTGAGTGAACTGAGGGTCTTGGGACCAAGGGTACACAGTTTGGATCTGTTAGTGAACTCGGCAGGCTAGTGGGCAGTGGGCAGCTCCTGCTGTGTCAGTATCCCTGTCTGAGGAAAAGCTACTGCCATAACAATTTTGCTTTGTCACTTGGTGAGCAAGGAGGGGCAGAGATTATCCTACAGATGGCCCTTACTAGTTTGGCATGAACTATTTCAAGCCCTAAAAGAAAATAAATGAAAATCTGGATTACCATATGCAGGAAAGCTGTCCTTTTAAATTTTTTTTTTATAATTGTAGATGGACAGAATACCTTCTATTTTATTTGTTAATTTTTATATGGTGCTGAGGATCGAACCCAGTGCCTCACACATGCTAGGCAAGCACTTTGCCACAGAGCTACGCCCCCAGCCCAGGCTGTCCTTTTTGATTAAAGAATAAATATGTACCTTCCAAGGTAGGTGTAAATTAAATAAATTCATGGCCATTAAGCCAGCTTTATAGAAGATACTTAAAGGAATTCTATACACAGAAAAGCAAAGTAATAGGGTACAAAATCAACATATAAATAGCTTTTCAGTATACTAATAAAGAACTCACTGAGAAATAAATTGGGAAAATAATTCCATTAAAAATAGTATCAAAAATGAAATAATATACCTGGGAACAAACCTAACCAAAGAGGCAAAGACCTCTACAATGAATTACAGAACACTGAAGAATGAAATTAAAGATGACACTCGAAGACAGAAAGACCTCCCATATTCATGGATCAGCAGAATATTGTCAAAATGGCCATATTACTGAAAGTGACCTACAGATTCAATGCAACCTCCATCAAAATACCAATGACACTTTTAAAAGACCTATTTTAAAAAGAGCCCTAACATTCATGGGGAATCACAAAAGTTACAGAATATCCATAGAAATCCTGAGCAAAAAGAGTAATGCTGGAGGTATTTGAAATTGGTTTCAAAATAAACAAAATCCAGTCTCAAAATAAACTTCAAAGCTGAATTAACAACAATAACAACAACAAAGCTAGATGGTAATGGAATAAAACCGATACATAGCTCAATGGCTTAGAATAGAGGACAAAAATAAGCCCACATAGTTACAGCCATCTAATTCTTGATAAAGGTGTCAAAAACATAGGTTGGATAAAAGACAGCCTTTTAAACAAAGGGTGCTGGAGAAATTGGTTATCCATATGTAGAAGATTGAAACTATATCCCTCTCTCTCTTAGCCTGTACAAAAATTAATTTAAAGTGGATCAAAGATCAAAGCATAAGACCCGAAAGTTTGAAACTGCTAGAAGAAAATGGGAAATACTTCAAGGTATAGGTATAAGCAATGACTTTTGGAATAGGTCTCAAATAGCTCAGAAAATAGCAACAATTGACAAATGAGATTGCAGTGAATCAAAAAACTCTATAGAGCAAAGAAAAAAATTAACAGAGTGAAGAGACAGTCTACAGAATGAGAGAAAAATCAGTCAGTTACTCCTCCAACAGAGGATTTATATTCAGGATGCATAAAGGACTCAGAAAATGTAACACCAAAACCAAAATGAAACAACCCCATCAAAAAATAGGCAAACGGACTGAATAGACACTTCACAAAAGTAGTACAAATGGCCAATAATTAAATGAAAAAATGTTCAATAGCTGTAGACATATGGAAAATGCAAATCAACACTACATTAAGATTCCATCTCACCCCAGTGCCGCAGTCCGGCTACAGCAGAATAATCAGGGGGGTGACGAATAACTTGTGTACGTTGATACAGCAGGAGTAGGAGCCGTTTATTGTAGGACAGGAGCAGTATTTATACATTCCACACAGCTTATCTAATTAGCATAAACTAGATACATCAGTCAACCAATCAGGAATCTCTACACTTAATGGCTCGCTTTTGTTACTTCTCAAACCACTCCCTCTGGCATTTTGCCAGGCACCATCCAGACTTGTTTACGAACTCTAACATTCCCCTGGCAAAATGCCAGGTGTTATTTTGACTTGTTTACAGACTCTAACACCCCAGTCAGAATGATTATCACACAGAATACAAAAGTCAATAAACGCTGATGAGGATGTAGGGGGAAAGGAATTCTTGTACATTACTGGTGGAAATGTAAATTAGTACAGCTACTATGGAAATCAGTGTGGTTTCCTCAAAAACACTAAAAACCAACTACCATATGATCTAACTGTACCACTCCTCAGTGTATGCCCAAAGGAATTAAAGTCATCATACTATAGAGATACCTGTATGCTAATTTTTATTTATTTATTTATTTATTTTAGTACAAATAATATATTTTATTTCATCCCTGAAAATAAAAACAAGAAACAAAAATGTCCACATCTCATTTACCAATTATTCTAAACTTCACCTGGCCATGGTATATAATTAATTTCTCCACATAAAGGTACAGAAAAGACAGTTTGGAAATCATCTTTCCTGAAACAATATTTTCTCACACTTATTTAAACAAAATATCATAATTATTGCTACTATTTGTGGTAACATATTATAATCATGAATACAATATCTAAAACTAAATTCAATCTAGAAGCTAGCTGTACTTCAGCTGGTATTATAGGGAATAATTACTATGATATCATATAGCAATTAGATTTGCTACAAGAGAAATTTAAACAAAGGTGTATTTCTTTCTATACTAAAATTACCCAAGATTGGTATTTCTTTTGCTGTATTCAGTATCTGAAAGGATAGCTAATCTTTATAATTTAAATATATCTTAACTGGGCTTAATTGTTTTAAGTGGTCATCATATTAAATGAAAACCTAATCAAAAAGTTTTCATAAAGCATGATACTCATATAAAATCAAGTAATATTAACATTTTCTAAGCAATGTTATGCAGCCCAAACACCTTCATTATATACATCTGGTTAAAATCCTTAAGAGTATCCTCCTCCCCACCAACATAATAAAAGCAAACTCACCCAAACGTGGAAATAATGTGCATTCAGGTCACATAAATACTCAAGGGGTTAAATGCTGGATTTGTTTGTTTGTTTGTTTGTTTAGACAGGGTCTCATTATGTTGCCCAGCTTGGCTTTGTACTCTTGATCCTTCAGCCTCAGCCTCCCAAGCATCTGGGACTGCAGTCATGAGACACTGCACCCAGCTAAGGGGTTGAACTTTTAAAGCAACACTCATGCAGGTGAAAAATCATGAATACTTTAGTTACTTTTAATTTCATCATAAAATATCTCTTATTCTTTAGAATATATGTAAGAAAATTTTAAGTATGAGATTAAAGAATACTATTTTAAAGTTGTTATTAAATTGTCCCCAATGTTAAGAATAGCTTATGGATAGTGGCTGCTACCCATTTCAAGATTATACTCTCACAAATGTAAGTTTTAAAAAATATAATAATTAACCTTCAGTTATTTTGAAGTATAGTGAAAATGAAGACATTCTTTGGGTCATGATTTTAAAACATTTTCAACATTGTATTTCCATTTTCTGCTCTTAATAATCTTAATAACAAAATATGGTCCTAGAAGTAAAGCATGTTTTTTAATAGGCTTAGTCAAACAGTTACATCTACTGAAAACAAGTGACAGAACGATTCAATAACATTATTCTCCACTTGTCTGAAAAAACAAGTTACATCTGTAAATAAATATTTTATAGAAATGAATATGTCTTTAGTGTTTTTGTTTCAGCTCAAACACAAAAGATTTATACAAGATCACCTACCTGCTTATTACTACATTAATCACTACATTAATCATGTTATCAAATTCCCTTTAAGGATATATTACAGTTTTGAAGAGACTTGCTTGATTGCAAACCAATAACATTTTAAATTTTTATATACAGAATTAAGAGTTCCATGAATCCAGCACACTCCTTGAAAATACATGGAGCTTTTTAAAAGTATTATTTCGTCCTAGCCAGCAATTAAAAAGCTTTTTCTGCAATGGGATATAATCCACGGTGGATGTAGTAGCACAGGGTGATCTTCAACTGCTATCTAATGCTGCCTGATGCATTTATCCTTTGATTTGTGGTTACTGGCACCATTGGTTGTGTGGGTGGCAGAGCCATTCACAACAATATAGTCGACTTTGTTTTCCACCTTCACTAAGGGTTGCAAAATATCATCCAAAAGGAGGCAATTGTGCTTCTCAGATCTGCATATCCTGCCATAGAAGCACCATTCTCAACATCCACTGTGTAGAGAATCAGATGTGACTGCGTAACTATTACTGTCCTTGATGGAGTCTGCCTGCAAACGGGATATTCTGTCAAGGTATAGATAGGTAACAGCGGACATGCTTGAAAACGAGGTGTCTGCTGTCCTTGGGAGGGCCTACTTGCAAATGAGAGGCTCCTTCAAGGTTTAGATAAGGTAACAGCGGACATGCTTGAAAACGAGGTGCCTGCTGTCCTTGGGAGGACTTGCCTGCAAACGGGATGTTCTGCCAAGTGGGCTAGGAGGGCGCTGAGAAAAATTTTATTATCTGTTGTTAACAAAGAGCAGAGCTCAACATACTCCGGGCTGAGAATAGATTAGCCATGAGAAGCGGGTCACTTCTGATTAGAAAGTAAAACTTCTGTATGCTATGTTTAATTAGCTGAAAGACCTGATTTATTGATGTTGGAAGGCTGCCTTCTTTGTTCACAATACTATAAAAAGATTGCTTGTACACAATAAAGGACTTTTTTTCTGCTGCTGCTTCTCTTGCTCTGCTTCTTCTTTCTTTTCCCATGCTGACCTGCAAGTGAATTACTGCAACACACTGTGATTTTATTTTCCTCTGCTAGAGCTTTAACAAATCTTTTGCTTAAATCTAGTATTTGTTCACATAACTTGACGCTGCTTTGATGTCTTGGTTGTTGAAAAGTATAACACAGTAACATCAATCCCCAAGTGAGTCCAAATGCCAGCAACAGTAAACTCAATTTCTGGGCCATATTTTTCCTTGAAATTGTAAAAAAAAAACAAAAAAAAAAAAAAACAAAAACATTTCTGATGAAGCAAACAGACTTGATTGAAAAGCAGTAACTGGAGACAAGCCTCCAAACAATCAAAACTTTTGAAAGGAAAAAAAAAAACCCTCTTCTAATAGGGTATAATCTTCATCTTCAGCAAAGTTGCCTTCATTCTTATATTAACTCTGTAAAATAGTAACCCAGGAGATGAGTTTTGAAGAGTGAATTTAAAAAGGGCATCTGACTTCCTCTCCCTCTTGCAAAGTGGAACAGAACTGAGCTGTCAAAAGCAGAACAAGAGCAGCGCCGCTGGGCTCCCCATCTCTGCAGCTTGGGACTGAGCCCGCCGGCTCCGCTCTAGAGCCATGCCGGAGGGGTCGCAGCGGTGACATCTCGGGGGCAGGGTCACGGCAAAAGCTATCTATTAATTTTTTTAAAAATTAGGTATACATGACAACAAAATGCACTTTGATTCATTGTACACAATTACAACACAACTTTTCACTTCTCTGGTTGTACACCATAGTTTCACAACCTATGTGCAGTCACCCATGTACCTAGGGTAGTGATGTCCATCTCATTCCACCATCTCCTGTTCTCATTTGCCCAAAGTTCCTCCATTTTTCCCAAATCGGCATGCTAATTTTATCAGTGCACTATTAATAGCTGCATTATGGAATCAGCCTAGATGCCTGTCAGCTGATTCATGGATAGAGAAAAATGTGGTATATTCACACAATGGGATATTATCCAGTCATAGAGAACAAAATCATGTCATTTGAAGAAAAATGGATGGAACTAGAGATCAGCAGGTTAAGTGAAATAAAGCAGACTCAGAAAAGTCTTATATATTTTCTCTCATATGAGGAATCTAGGGGCGAAAATATGACATAAAAGTATAAGGGAAACTATTAAAGAAAAAGAAGGGGGAAAGGAGAAGGTCTAGTAGAGGTGGCCCAGGGGAATAATGGTCAGGCGGAAATGTGCATGTACAGATGTGCCTCAATGAGACCCATCATTCTGTAAAATAAAGACACTAGTAAAATTTTTGTTAATGGATACACCATACAAATTAAATAAACTGACTTTGGAACAAGTCACAAAAGTGTGGAGGGTGAGTGAAAATACAGAGTTTTTATGTGTAATTGAAATTAAGTTTTTATCAATTTAAAGGAGATGGTTTAACTATTTTATGCAAGTCTCATGATAGCCACAAAGACAAAATGTAGAGTAGATAAACCAAAATAATGAAAATAATGAGAAAACAATGAAAGTAAGTGATTACAAAAATCAGAGTAAATGATTACAAAAATCAAACAATGAGAGTAAATGATTCCAAAAATCAAATCATTATAAAAATCAAATAATCTTTAAATATGAATATATTAAATTCCCCAGATCAGAAAGCATAGAATGGCTGAATTGATTTAAAACAACAACCAAGTGATCAGATTTCCACAATATATTTAAATTTAAAGGTTCACATAAGGTGAAAGTAAAGGAATAGAAAATACATTTCATGCATATGGTAACCAAAAGAAAAGATGGATGAGTTAAGAAGTAATAGCCTGAACAGAAAAACAAATCAGGAAATTGAATCAGTAATCAAAAGCCTCCCGACAAAGGGTCTGGGATTGTGGCTCAGTGCTTGCCTAGCACTGGGTTCTCATCTCAGCACCGCATATAAATAAATAAAAATAAAGGTCCATTGACAACTAAAATATATATATATATATAAAACAAACCTCTCAACAAAGGAAAGTCCATGAATAAATGGATTCTGTAAATTCTACCAAACATTCAAAAATAAATACTTATCTCTTAAACATTTCTAAAAAAAATAGAAGAATATTTTCAAACTCTTTCTGAGGCTAGACTCACCCTGACATTAAAGATAAAGACAGCACAAGGAAGGAAAGCTACAGCCAATATTTCTCATGAATCTAGTTGCAAAGATCCTCAATAAAATGCTGGTAAATCAAATTCCACACGACACTGAAAGGATCACACACCGTGACTCAGAGATTTATCCCTGGGATATGAGGTTGTGTCAACATATGAATGTCAATCAACATGAAAGACCACATGATTAAAAATTAAAGATCAGGACGACATGATCACCCCCAGTAGATACAGGAAAAGAATTAACAAAACAATATCCATTCATAAAGTAGGTATAAACTTACTTCATACTATGATTTAGACATGAGTTATCTCTCAAAAGCTCATAGGTGAGACAATGCAAGAGAGTTTCGAGGTGAAATGACTGGGTTCTGAGTGCCTTAACTTCACCAGTATATTTATCTGGGATTAACTGGGTGGTAACTATAGGCAGGTAGAGTGTGGTTGGAGGAGATGGGTCAATGGGGACATGCCTTTGGGATATATATTTTGTCCCTTGTGAGAGAGAGGGCACTTACAGCAGCAAAAAAAAAAAAACAAAAAAAAAAAAAACTGAATAAAACACCTCAATCCAATTAATTCCACAGTTAACATCATACTCAAAATCTTTTCTTCTAAGATCTAATACAAAGCAAGAATGCCCACTCTCCACCACTTCTATTCAAAATAGCACTGGAATTCTAGTCAGAGCAATCAAACAAGGGATGAAGAGACATCCAAATTAGAAAGAAAAAATAAAATTATCTGTTTGCAGCTGACATCATCATACTTGAAGCCCTAAAGGAAATATCTAGGAGGGCCATTGCTAAGTAAGAATGACGCATGGCATGACCCAGGTCATTTGCAGTGACATTGCATGTAAGGTGACCTTGCTCAAGGACCAGGGCGGATCCGGGTTTAGGGCAGATGGGGGGGGGGCGGTTTAGGGCGTTCCCGGTTTAGGACAATCTGGGTTTAGGGCGGTTCCAGGTTTAAGGTGTACCCTGCTGGGAATAGGGCGTATCCTGCTGCCTCAGGCGTGCCTGCTCCTTGAGTTCCCATTGAGTTCTCACGGGATTGAGAGAGTATTTGGGATTTTGCCCAGAATGTGGATTTCCCCCCAGAACGTGTGTAGAGTGCCGGTGTGAGTTTGGGAATAAAGAATTGCTGTTTGAATCTACAAGGCTGTGAGTGGCTCGTGATTTTGTGCCCAGCCAGACTGTGGCAAAAGCCCTAAACTCTCAACAATCACAATAATAAAATTATTAAAACTAATAAATAGTAAATTTGCAGGATGCAAAGTCAACATACATTCGTCTATGACATTTCTGTACACCAAATTACTAGCAAAGGAAATGAAAGGAAAAAAATCTCATTTATAATAACCACAAAATGAAAAAAATTATTCAGAAACAAACTTTACTGAAAAGTTGAGTGATCTGTACACTGGAAAGTATAAAATAGGTAATTAAAGAAGAAGGTAATTAAAGACGACACAAACAAATGGAAAGAAATCCTTATCCACAAATTGGAAGAACACGTATCATTAAAAGGTCCATACAAACCAAAGTCATCTACAGATTCAAATGCAATCCTATCAAAACCCCAATTGGGTGCCAGGATCCAATTTCATATATACCTTATACATGTCAACTAAAGGCAATTTTAGACAATATTTTCAGTGTGCCTGCTTTTTTTTTTTTGCAGAAATAGGAAAAACATTTCTAAAATTCATATAGAAGCATGAAAGACTCAGAATAGACAAGATAATTTTGAGCAAAACAGAGTGTGAGACATTATCATCCCTTATTTCAAAATGTATTTTACATCTACAGTAATCAAAGCCATATTGTACTAGCATTAAAACAGACAAGTAGAGCAATGGAATGAAATAGAGAGATCAGAAATAAATCTGCATTCAAGGTCAATTAGTCTTTGATAACGGTGTCAAGAACATGCATAGTCTCTCTTCAATAAATGGTGCTAGGAAAATATTCACATGAATAAGAATGAACTTGGACCCTCTTCTACATCATGTAAAAAATATTCAACTCAAAGTGGATTAAACATTTATATGTAAGATCTGAAACCAAAACACTACTAGATGAAAACAGATATAGACATTGGTATTGGCAATGACTTTTTTTTTAAAATTCCCAAAACATAGGCAACAAAAGCAAAAAATAGGCAAGTGGGATTAAACTAGAAACTTCTGTAGAGCAAAGGAACCTAAGAGTTTTTACCCAATACATGGAATGGAAGGAAATATTGGCCAACCATATATTAGATAAGAGATTGATACAAAAATTATAGCTCAACAGCAAAAAAATCCACTTAAACCACGGGCAAAGGACCTCAATAGACATTTTTCCTAAGAAGACATAGAAATGGCTAATGACTACATGAAAAAGTGTTTCACTTTACTAATCATCAGGGAAATGTAAATCTAAATCATAATGAGACATTACCTCACACCTGTTATGATGGCCATTATAAAAAAGATAAATGTTTGCAAGGATGCGGAGAAAGGGGAATCTTGCATACTGTCTTTGAGAATATAAATTGGTACAGCTATTATGGAAAATAGTATGGAAGGTCCTCAAAAAATTAAAAAACAGAACTACCATATGATCCAGTAAACTCCTTTCTGGGTACAGATTGAATATTCCTTATCCAAAATGCTTGGGATTAGAAGTGTTTCAGATTTTTCTCAGATTTTTGGTTATTTGCATAGATGTAATGCGATATGTTGGTGATGGTTCCAAAATTTAAACATGAAATTCATTTACATTTCATATATACCTTATACATGTCGACTAAAGGCAATTTTAGACAATATTTTCGGTGTGCCTGCCTGTTGACTGCAACTATGAAGTCATGGGTGGGAATTTCCACTGTGCCATCACGTCATTGCTCAAAAAGTTTTTGGATTTGGAGCATTTCAGATTTCAGCTTTTTAAATTAGGGAGCTCAACCTATATTATTAAAAATAAAAAAAAAATTGGAATCAGGATCTCAAAGAGGTAGTGTCTGCACTCCTATGTTTATTGCAACATTATCAATAATAATCAAGATATGAAAACAAACTAAACGTTGATGGATGAATAGATGTTATATACACATATTTATGCACATATGTATGCATAAGCCTGTGCACAAGCATACAATGGATGAAACTGGAGGTCTGTAACTGAAACTGTAAGTTATACTGCGTAAAAGTAAGCCAGACACAGAAAAATGAATACAGCAGGATCTCACTTACGGGTGGAATCTAAACTAGTCAATCCCATAGAAAACGAGTACTGTGGGTGCCAGGATCCAAGGGAAGGGAATGGAATTTGTTGGTCAAAGAATACAAATTTTCAGATCTGCAAGATGAAGGAGGACTGAAAGCTTAACTATAAGATGCTATAATACACAATACTGTATTTACTGTATTGGATCCTTGAAATCTGCCAAGAGGGACAAACAATAAAAAAGAATAAAGAAGGGCTGGGGTTGTGGCTCAGTGGTAGAGTGCTCGCCTCGCATGTGTGAAGCACTGGGTTTGATCCTCAGCACCACATAAAAAAATAAATTAATTAAATAAGGGTATCATGTCCATCTACAACTAAAAAAAGTTTAAGAAAAAGAATAAAGAAAATGGTAACTTTGTGAGGTGCTGAATATACTAATTAACTTCACTGTATCAAAAGGAGTATGTGTACAGTCATGTGTTGCTTAATGAAAGGGACATTGCTGATAAATGTGTCCCAGGGTGGACACTGTAGAGGGTACTTACATAGACTAAGAAGGCTCCAACGTCACTAGGTGATGTCTACTTATGGGACCACCAGTGTATCTGTGATCTGAGGTTGACCAAAACCTTGAGGCATGTGACTACTACTACATCAATTTGTACACCTGAAATATATACCATCTTGTCAAGTATACCTCCATGAAGCCATTTAAAAAAAAGAATGTCTAGATTTGTTTAGTTAAGAAGAGTGGACATCATCCTCGTTATTGTTATTATCCCTGGAAAACACTCAAAAGAAAGAAAACAACAAAAACCCCAAAGAGTCTTTCTATGTTCAAATCTTTGCCAATTTGCTGAAGGAACTATATTATTGGGGAATCTATGGTTTTTATATATTGCTGGTCTCATTTAATATAGAATTATACAAATATTCCATATTGTCATACTCTTAACTATTTTAGGTGTTCACTTTAAAAATATGAAATATCTGGCTCAAAATACAAAGTATATAGAAATGTACTATGCCCCTCCACCTCAAAACTTACCCAGGGACAGGCTTGGGATGTACTTCAGGGGTATAGCACTGACCTAGCATGTGCTAAGTCCTGTGTTTGATCCCCAATACCAGGGTGGGAGGACAACAAAGACCCAGAGGCGATAGCTTTTTTTTAAAGTTATTGATGGACCTTTATTTTTGTTCTTTTTAAAATTTATATATAACAGCGGAATGCATTACAATTCTTATTACATATATAGAGCAATTTTTTTCATATCTCTGGTTGTATACATAGTATATTCACACTAATTCGTGTCTTCATACATGTACTTTGGATAATAATAATCATCACATTCAACCATCATTAATTACCCCATGCCCCCTCCCTTCCCTTCCCCTCCAACCCCTTTGCCCTATCTAGAGTTCGTCTAATCCTCCCATGGTCTCCCTATCCCACTATGAATCAGCCTCCTTATATCAAAGAAAACATTTGGCATTTTTTTTTTGTATTGGCTAACTTCACTTAACATTATCTTCTCTAACTCCATCCATTTACCTACAAATGCCATGATTTTATTCTCTTTTATTGCTGAGTAATATTCCATTGTGTATATATACCACATTTTTTTATTCACTCTTGATGGACCTTTATTGATTTGTTTGTATAAATGTGGTGCTAAGAATTGAACCCAGTGCCTCACACACGCTAGGCAAGCACTCTACCACTGAGCCAATCTGAGGTAATAGCTTTTATGAGGTCCATATTTCTCTTACAAAGATATCCAACTGGGGCTGGGGTAGTGGTTCAGTGGTAGAGCGCTCGCCTATCGCATTTGATTCTCAGCACCACATTAAGGAAATAAATTAAATAAAGGTATTGTGTCCATTTACAACTAAGAAATTATAAAAAAAGATCCAACTATATGCAAAATATCATGCACGTGTACATGTTATGATTTTTCATTCACAAAATACCAGCAGGGTCCCCAAACAATTATGCATATGTTTTCTTCTGTTTAGTAATGTATGCTGGAAATCATTTTACATGACTGTATTTTTAGTCTTTCAACAAACCCTTAGCATTTATTATCTACCCCAAACCATTTCATGGCAGTAAAGAAATCTTAATTCATTCAATATAATAACCCTGTTGCATAGGTACTATTATCACCACGAAGGCACAAAGACATTGGCTAATTGCCCACGATCACATAGCCACTAAGTAGGAACAGGACTTAGACTGAGATAATGTGGATCCCAAGCCCATGTTTTTTTTTCTTGTTTTGTTTTTTTTTAGGTGTAGCTGGACACAACACAATGCCTTTATTTTTATGTGGTGCTGAGGATCGAACCCGGGTCCCGCTCATGCTAGGCGAGAGCTCTACCACTGAGCCACAATCCCAGCCCCTCAAGCCTATGTTTTAAACCATTATGTTGTGCAGCCTGCGGACTATGCTACTCTGCCTTTTTACTATGGAGAAAACCTCCTTTCTTAAAACCAGGATTGCATCATATGTCTGTTTATGCAGATGCCATAATTATTTAACAAGTCCCCTAGTAAGGGCTTTTAAATTGTTTATGATCTTCACCTGTTATATCAACACTGTAATAAAAACCCTTGCCCATAGATTATCTGGCATATGTAGAATTATTAGGTCAAGGGTGTATGCATTGGAAATTGTTATTTTGTTAGTTATTAGCATGTAGCTCTTCTAGTTATTGTACCAATTGATTATTCCACAAGGAACACATGAAAGTATTTATTTCTCCACCTTCACCAATATATTGCTATCTAATTGCTCATTGATAATCAAGTAGAAAAGTGATATCCATTTTTTAATCAATAACTTATTTTTATATTTTTATTTTTATTTATTTATATGTGGTGCTGAGGATTGAACCTGGGCCTCACATATGTTAGGCAAGTGCTCTACCACTGAGCTACAACTCTAATGACTAAAGTTGAACTTTCTTTCATTTGTATATGCCTATTTGCATATTTTGCACCATTTATTCATATTCTCTGCTCACTTTTCCTATTTATTTTGGGGTCTTATTGATAAGTCACTTAATTGGCACATTAAGTAAATTCAACCTAATCTGTAATAGGCATTATAAATCTTTTTTTCTAATTGTATTTTGGTGTTGTTTATGGATTTTTTTCCATGTTGTTTTTTTTTAAACTGAAAGAAGAGAATGCTTTTATTAATCACAACATAAAACTGCCTTGGAATCCTAAGAATTGAACCAGGATAAATAATGCTGCTATAAAATTTACATTTCTCACATTTAAGAGGAAAATATTACATATTAGGGCTCTTCTGGGTGTTATGAACTAATTTCAGCAAAACTTTATTTTAAAAAATAGAAAGTAGCAATTAATATATATTCTTAAACTGTGTGAAGATAAAATTAGAAAGGCAACTGGTAACAACCAGCAGAATTATAATCATTTTGTTGGACATTAAGAACCACATTTCGTTTTTAGCTGTTATATCTGCATACGTTTTTCATTGATAAGGCAAGTGCCGGCTATGGGTGCCACATGATTAGTAAGTTTCTTCTTCAGTAACAATATACTTTACTGATCAAGACTCAGGTGAATTTTCTTTCCTTATTTTGCTCTTTTGGAGCAGAAACAAATATCTTTATCTTTTATACCAAGGGAGGCAAATATGAAATACAGCTCTTGTAACTCTTCTAACTCACCATTAAACAAGGGCAATGAATTGTTAAGAATGTCTCTGAAGTATTTCCAGTATTTAAAATAATAGGACTCTGAATAATTTTCAAAACTAAGTTCCCATTTTGGTATAGGATTTGATAGTCATAACACATTTGATCCGTATTCTTCTATCAACTACACTTTGTCCTCATTGTGGGTTAGTGTTAGGGTCTCAAACTATTTCTACATATAGAGCATCTTTAAATAAGTCTCTTCACTGAACTTAAGACTTTTTTCCCCTCACTTATGTGCCCATGAAAATTCATGAGCATACACATACATATACTTGCATACATATGTACGTATAGAAGTAAGTTACTTTGCCATTAGAATAAAACTAGACATTAGGGGGACAACTCTGAGAAACAGTTTGGTCTTCTATGGAAGTCTTCCTCCATGCTGAGGTAGAGTTCGCTGAAGGATGTGATGAGGCTGTAGGAAGTTTTCTCATTATCTGTCAATCCTGCATTGCCAGGTCTAGCCACCACAGCTACATGCACACCTGCTTCCTCAGCAGCACTGGCCTCTAGAGGAACATCTGTTAGAAACAAGACGTTGTTGCACTGGCCTCTAGAGGAACATCTGTTAGAAACAAGACGTTGTTGGTTGAGCATCCAATGCTGTTTGCAATCTCTCTGTAACTCTCACTCTCCACTGTGTCCAATTTTGGTATCAAAGTGACCATCAAAAAGCTCAAGAATATTTCCCTCTGTAGAATGCCCAAATAATAGTTTCTGAGCCTTTACACTTCCAGAAGAATAGATATACACCTTCCTTCCATCTTCTCTCCACTTCCTGATGGCTGGAACTGCATCTTCAAAGAACTCTGCTTTCATGTGTCCAGCTGTGAATGCTGCCCTCCACACGTGGCCCTGCAGTTGTCTGAGTGCTGTGGTTTCTCGGTCCAGAGACATCTGCCAGCACACATTATCTACGATGGCCTGGATTACCTGTTGCAGTTCATCGACCCCATTTCCAGATGCTGCAGGGATTGGAAGAGCCCCATCCAGGTGGGCATCTTCTTCAGCCTCAAAAGATTGACATCATGCAGACACTCCTCTTCTTCCCCATGTGTCTGCAGATACTCTTTAACATTTTCTTTGATGTAAGGAAATAAAATGTCCTTCACGAAATCAATCGGGGTTGTGGTACCTTCGATATCTAACAAGATCACAGTGACTTCAGTGGGCACCAAAAACACGACCATTTCCCTCCCAGATGTTACCATGGAACTCGGAATGCTGGTAGGGAGGGTGGAGGGCTTCCGATAGCCCCACAGCAATCTCGGAGGTGGCCACAGTGTGGGGCCTGAAGCACGCAGGAAAGGATACCTCCGTGGACTAGTTGACAGGACCGGTGTCCAGGGGCCAGAACTCTACGAGGCAGAGAAGCAGGCCCAGACCTGCCATGTTGGTTTTTAAAATCTCAGTGTAGTCAGAGTTATCCACATTTCCTTTTATGTCTTCTAGGTTCTGTGTCATTTTTTTTTGTATTTTTATTTTATTTTATTTTTGCATTAAGAAGAGTCTTGTTTTTTTATTGATTTTTTAAAAAATAAATGACAGCAGAATGTATTACAATTCTTATTACAAGTATACAGCACAATTTTTTCATATCTCTGGTTGTATATAAAGTATGTTGACATCAATTCGTGTCTTCATACATGTATTTTGGATAATGATGTCCATCACATTCCACCATCCTTGCTAACCCCCCGCGCCCTCCCACCCCTCTGCCTTATCTAGAATTCATCTATTCCTCCCATGCTCCCAATCCCTACCCCACTATGAGTCAGCCTCCTTATATCAGAGAAAACATATAGCATTTGTTTTTTGGGATTGGCTAATTTCACTTAGCATTATCTTCTCCAATGCCATCCATTTACCTGCAAATGCCATGATTTTGTTCTTTTTTAATGCTGAGTAAAATTCCATTGTGTATATATGCCACATTTTTTTTTATCCATTCACCCACTGAAGGGCATCTAGGTTGGCTCCACAGTTTAGCTATTGTGAATTGTGCTGCTATAAACATTGATGTGGCTGTGTCCCTGAAGTATGTTGTTTTTAAGTCTTTTGGGTATAGACCGACGAGAGGGTGAGCTGGGTCAAATGGTGGCTCCATTGTCAGATTTCCAAGGAATCTCCATACTGTTTTCTATATTGGATGCACCAATTTGCAGTCCCACCAGTAATGTATGAGTGTACATTTTTCCCCACATCCTCGCCAACACTTATTGTTGTTTGTCTTCATAATAGCTGCCATTCTGACTGGAGTGAGATGATGTCTTAGAGTAGTTTTGATTTGCATTTCTCTAATTGCTAGAGATGATGAACATTTTTTCATATATTTGTTGATTGAGTATATCTCCTCTTCTGAGAAATGTCTGTTCAGGTCCTTGGCCCATTGGTTGATTGGGTTATTTGTTTTTTTTTTTGTTGTTGCTTAGCTTGTTGAGCTCTTTATATACCCTAGAGATTAGTGCTCTATCTGATGTGTGAGGAGTAAAAATTTACTCCCAGGATGTGGGCTCTCTGTTCACTTCACAGATTGTTTTTTTTTCCGCTGAGAAGAACTAAATGAACATTTGCAATGAATCTCAAATTCAAACCTACTTGCAATGTGATGGCATTAAGAGGGGGGTCTTTTGAGAAGATGGGGTCCTGATGAATGAGATCAGCACCTTTATAAGCACAACCCTAGAGAGCTCCCTCACCATATACTTCAATGTGAGGACACATTGGAAAGTTGGCAAAGGGCAACCTGAAGAGGGTCCTCATCAGAGTGCTGACCTCAGCCTCCCAGCCTCCAGAGTTGTGAAAAAATAAATGTTTATAAAGTCAACAAGCTGATGGTACTTTGCTATAGCAGCCAGAGGGACATAGCTCTAGATGCACTGTCTCACTTCCCATCTGTGAGTATTCTCCAGCGTCCTTGGACTCCCAGTCCCCCTCCAGGCTTCCCAAAGCCTTGTCTGCATAGAGTAGGGGGCACCAGCCAACCCCACTCCCTGTCCCAGTCCATCTCTTCCAGGGGCTCTGGACCTCTCTCCAGGACAGCCCCATGTAGGGATGGCACATGAATCTCCTTGACATAGGTCCCATATCTAAAAATAATTGTCTTCAACTCTATTTGGGGGCTTGTTCATGGCATCAGTGAGCAGGGGGAGCGGGGGGGTTCTTCTTTCCCCAAGACCTTCACCTCATCTTCTGCTTTCCCCAGGCTTCCAGCTCCTAAGGGGCAGGGACTGAGGAACAGCCCTCATGGATCCTCCCCATGTGGCCTCAGGGAACCCTCTGTCCTCACTAACCACGGACTCTGCAGATGTAGCCCAGCACATTGGTGGGAGGTTGACCTAAGGATGGACAGGGTTGCTGCCCTAGCCATCCCAGCATCTCCTATGGTTTTGTCCCCAAGCTTCTATCTTATTCCCATCCCTGCCTGCCAGGGAACTCATCTCTGAGCCTAACTTCAGAATCAGAGTCAAAGAGCACAGATCCCAAGACCCCTGCACCCAAGGAGAGGCAAACCTAGGCTACAGAGCACTGCCAGCCCAGAGCTCTGGGAACACACAGAGAAGCACACAGCCTGCCACTCAGCCTAGAATGAGGATCCAGGACCTCAGGAGCCCAGCTCTACAGCCTGGAGAGCCACCAAGGACAAAACCCAGCTATGTGAGCTTGGTCCCTCCAGCCAAGAAGCCACCCTTCGAATCTGTCAAATGTCTCATAGGGACTGTCCTGATTCGGGTCTTCAGGTAGTCCCTCATCATTACCTACCGCATCCCTTTGTTCTCCTCTCAGAAGTAACTGCCTTTAATAAAATGTGTGCCTGTCCTCCTTTGATTGCAAACCCACAGAGCTCTTAAATGGACTGGCTGGAGTCCTAGCCAGCTCAGAGGATGTTTCTGCAAGGAATGAACAGGTGTCAATAGTGCAGTTCTGCATGCTGCCACCAGAGGGCAGGATCACCCCACATTCATGGGACCATGGTGGGCACCCACAGGTGAAGGGAAGTCTTCTTTCCCCCTGGGTTGGTCACTTTTCTGTCCAGAGAAACTCCATTATCTGCTGGGGGTAATGTGTGAGGATACCCTTATCTCTGGCAGCTCAGCAGTGGGAGGGGCTGTTGTGGTTTCACCTTAGGATGGAACCCAGTGCCTCACATGTGCTAGGCAAGTGCTCTACCACCAAGCCACAACCCCAGCCCAGGGAAGCTACTTTCTAATGAAGTCTGTGTGTTTATTTTGATCCTTCAGCTGTGCTGACCCCTGCAAGTTCAGGGATTTTCCTGTAACGGGGGTAGGGAGCATCACAGGAGACAGCACCTAGACATGACGGAGTCGGGGAGGTCAGAATCTGGGGCTGGTGGGGTCAGGCCAGGAATTGGGAGGAGACAGTCTGGTTGGCCAGGCCCTGGAAGCTGATCCTAAAAGAAAACAACACTGTTAGATGGAAGAAAGAAATTTATTTCTAAATGGTGCTGGTAGTGTTCTGGTGAGGGCACATGTCTGTCCCCTGCCAGGGCATGTGTGTCCACCTCTATCCCCTACAGCAGCTTATGCACCCAGGAAGGGACAAGAAGTGGGTCTTGGGAGTGGGTGGGGGCGCCCCAGGACCCCTGCCTGGCAGGCCTTCTTAAGTAGCCTGTCCTAATGGCCTGTGGCTCTCAATGCCTTTCACCCAACTACGGGTCTTCTCAGCTTCTAGGAGGCATCGTCGCATTAGCACAGAGGACAGCCAAAGTCCACGAGCAGGTTTGGGTCCACTGACATGCCTCTGTCTCCTCCAGCTTGGGCTCCTGGTGGAGAGAGGGACAAGCTGGGTTTCCTGTTGCTGACCACAAGAGATGCAGTTCTCCAGCCAGGACTCTGCATGCTCCGTGTTGTGACAGTCGGAGAGGTACCAAAGTCCAGGAAGAGAGAAATCTGTCCCTGCCCACAGCAGGTCTTCTGCCTCTATTTGTTGAGCCCACCCTGGAGACTCATCTGGAAACTCACCATGTCCTTACCCTACCCTGACCCTATTGCAACAGCTTAAATTAAACCTCCCCCAGCATTGGGCCGGCATCCCCAGTAGTCCTCTGAGTCCCTCACTCCAGTCCATTCTCCATTCTTTTTGCGTGTATGGAGTATATTTATACTAGCTGTTTGAATGTCCTTGTCTTTAAAAAAACATTTTTAGTTGTAGATGAACACAATACCTCTATTTTATTTATTTTTTTATGTGGTGCTTGAAATCGAACCCAGTGCTTCACACATGCTAGGCAAGTGCTCTACCACTAAGCCACCACCCCAGGCCCTTAATGTTCTTGTCTTCTGATATCATTTTGTCATTGTTGGGTCTCTATTAATTTTTCTCCTCATTACAGGTGGTATTTTGCCTGCCTGGCAGAAATGCTTTTTTTTTTTTTTAATTGAAAACTAGGTATGTTGAATTTTATGCTTTTAGGAGACAGAATTTTTTTTTTTGTATTAATTTAAATGTTTTGAATTTGGAATGCATTTAGTTTCCTTGGAAACAGTTTAATCTGGCTTGCCTTTAACTTTTTTTTTTTTTTTTTTGGTAGTTGTAGATGAACGTATGCCTTTATTTTATTTATTTTTTTGTGGTGCTAAGGATCAAACATGTGAATGTGCTAGGTAAGCGCTCTGCTGCTGGGCTCCAGCCCAGCCTACCTTTAACTTTTTAGGCAGGGCCAGAATAGTTTTCAGAACTAATGGAACCCAATCAACATCCTTCTGAGTCTTAAAGCTGTAGCTGATGAGATTATGTGTTCCTGATATTGGAAGATGAAGGTTTTCTAGCCTTGTGTGAGCTCCAGAGATTTCTTTCTGCCCTTTCTGGGAAGTTTCTCCATATCAGGTAAGTTATGGAATCCAGAGCAAATCTCTGAGGCTCAATGCAGCTGTCTGGTTGCATACCCTGCCCACTTCCTGAGTTCCCAACTGGAACTGAACTCGGGGAGACCACCTAGCTGTTTGGTCAGGGATCACTATTCTGTTCCTATTGTTTAATGTCTGAAAGCCAAGATTTTTGTCCAGTTTTATAGTTGCATACAGCAGGAGTATACAACTGGTTCCTGTTATTCCATAATGGCTTGAATTGAAAGACAAAATGTCCAATTTTTATCTTTTAGGCAGACTATATCTTTATAGTGGATTATACCTTAGGTATTTTAAAATTTCTCTATATGATTAGGTGCGGACATCTCTCCCATTTGGAGCACCAACTCCTTTCAATCTGAGGCCTCCCCAACCCCTCCTATGAAATTACCACTATTTCCTTCCCTTTACTTTTGAATTTGGAGACTTCTCCCTTTAGAGACTTCTTCGTTGAAATCATTACCTTTAACCTTTTCATGTCACATTTATTTCCGAAGCCCTCTGATAAAACTCTTTGATATCTACAGTATTTCCAGCTCATTAACCATAGGCTGATCTACTGAGTTTTTATTGGTTAGACATTTTACTTTTTAACCACTTATTTCTACACCACATTACCAATGTTTTTTTTTTTTTTTTTTTTGAGAATGTTTAGCCTAGGGGTTCAGTTTGTTCTTTTTTTTTTTTTTTTTTTTTTTTT
>NW_026000136.1:5064197-5084738 GCF_001458135.2 Marmota marmota marmota
AGAGAGAGAAAGATGCACCTCAAACAGACATGGGGTGCGTGCACTTACCTCGGTGTAGAATCTTGGTCTGGGACCTCCAATATGTTACCGCTGTTGAGTGGTGACGAGTTCTTGCTTCCCCAATGTTGAAGAATAACACCAAAGAAGCACGCCGAGGCAAGGTCAGAGTAGAAATTAGAAGTTTATTAAAGGACAGCAGAAAAGACTTCTCCCGGAGGAAGAAGGGGACCCAAGAGGTGGCATCCACAGTTTGTTCTTTTATGACTAAATTCCTCAGAATTTTGGTTATTCTTGCCAGAACACATTCTTTATTGGGAGCTCTGCAATCTTGACTGGAAGAGCCCAGCCATTTTCTTTTGCCTAGGGTGGGAGAAGGCCAATCGTGTTTCTGCCTCTTAGAATGAGTTTATGCAGGACACATATGGCTCCAAACAGCATCAGTCTGATTACCTGTTCACTGCTTCTGACAACAATGCTGCCAGAGGAAACCCCAGCCCTTCCTTCTGTTGCCTGAAAGCTTAGCTCCTGCAGTGCAGGGAAGCTGCTTCAGGCGGACCACTCTACCTGTATTTGCTTTATCCGATTCTTACTCCTGCCAGGCTGGGGTCATCCTGGAAGCCAAGCCAAGTGCTTGGATTTCTTTTCCACTGTTCATCAGGTTGGGCAACATGTGACCTAGAGGCCACATCTTCCTCTACAGAGACCATCAATGTCCCATCTGCCTCCCAGAGGACTTTTGACATTATTTTCACTCCATGCTCTTTGTTCACAAATTGGCAGTTCTAAGGGAGACTGCCAAATTGACAAAATCACAGGAGTTTAATTTCCATAATATGAAAGGGAAATCTTTTTTGTTATGATTGCTTCTTGACCAAGAATGTGGCTACATTTGTTTTTTTTGGTGGCCTCCACAGGATTGAATTTGGGGACTATTGCAACACCATTGGGCTGCCATATACTTCCCCTTTCTGAAGAGCTTGTTTTCCCCATATATCAACATAATTTGAGATGGAATAAGGAAGAGTGGGTGAGTTTTTGGTCTCAGACATGTCATCTTCCATTCATGTCATTTGCATATTTGTAGAGACAAAACTGACTTCAACTGACCCCAAGTTAAGTGGCTGTAAAGATGGGAATGGATGGGGACAATCTCACAATGAAATGAGCAGGATTTTCGTGGTGGGGAAGGGGGAGAGCCTGGCTTGACCAGATGCTTAGTGGTTACGACCCATGGAATGAGAACAAAGTTAGCCACTGTGGGGAAGTCATACCCCCAAGATCTACTCGACCCCTTTTCTCTTCCTCTAGCAAGTAATGCATTATAATCTCACACTTCAAACTTGATCCACTATGAAAGATGCAAAATAAAAACTACATCAAATGTCATTTTGCTCGTGCTCTTCATAAGCTTAGGCAAGTGATTTTTTAAAAATGGGCACAAACTCTTAAAAATTGCTCGTTTCTTTCACTTCTGTTTGTGCTGTTAATAATATCTATTTACCAAAAAGGTTAACTGAAAACCTTTTAAACATTTCATCAAATCAAACTGACCATTATTTATATTTACCCCCCCCACCCACCAAAAGCTCAACTTTTTTTGGTAATGGTTAAGATATATCTCAAATTCAGAAATTTGAAAAACAATTTGACAAAATATGAAATGGTACACATTAGCTTCTTTATTGAAGAGGCAGCTCAGACTCATATTATATATGCAAAAGTGTGGAATGACAAAATATGTAATGACCCTTTAACCTTTTCCTTAAAATATACATCAAGGTAAGCTTTAAGGAAACCGTGTAGGAAATCTTAGTAGACACCTTTAAAACTACTATAGAGTATTTCCTACACAGAATTATGCAAAATCTACCATTTAATTCCTGTTATGTAGCATATTCACATACATTTAGAAAAATATCCTGAAAGAGTGTACAAGCCATTTGGTTTACAAAAAAACTTTTTATCAAAGTGTAATATACATGCAGAAAAATACACATCTTAAGTAAATAGCTCAGAACAGACATTCAGCACCCAGATTTAGAAACAATTATCAGCACCAGATAAACACCCCTATTAAACACTGGCTGAGGCTATGGATTTCTAACTGCATAGACAAATTTTGCCTGTCGTCATACTTTATGTAGCATCATGTAGTCTACTTGCATGTCTGGACTCTTTATTCAGAATTGTGAAATTCAGCAACATTGCTCTGTGGACTTAAAAGTTCACTCATTCTCAATGCTCTACAGTATCTTGCTGTGAAAAAATACCACTTTATTCAACTTAATTATGTCTTAAGATAATTCTGGGGTTTCTTGCAGTTTCATAGTATGCATATTCAAGCATATGTCCTTTGGTGGACACACATGTGCATGTCTGCCTGACCTGGGTAAGGGCTATACCCATGTTTAGCTGTTAAGTGACAATTTTCCAAAACAGTTTTTATCAGAGAGCAATTTCAGTAGAGTTCCTGTTGCTTACGTGCTTACTAAACCTCGTGCTTTCTCATGCCTTCAATTTTAACCATCTCAGAGGGTGGTAGTAGTAATATTATTTAAAATTTCCATTTCTCTGATTACTAACAAAGCTAAAATCTTTTCACGGTTACTGGTCATCTCTGGATGTTGTCTTTTGAGAAGCGGACAACCAGATCTTTTGCCCATGTTCCCCTTTGTTCCTTTATATTCCAGAGAAAACACCAGAAAGCCACAGGATGCAGGGCAAATCCTGTCCCCTGTGCTTGTGAATAAAGCTTTACTGGGAAACAGCTGTGCACATTTAATTATGAAGTCTATTTGGCTGCTTTCACACTAAATAGCAACTAGCAAATAGTTGGGCAGGTATGACAAAGCCCAAAATATTTACTGATTCCTCATTTTTAAAAAAGTACCCATGCTTTTTCTACTCAATTATCACATATATGAAGACACATATATCTTGTACATTTTAGTTTCCTATTCACCTTCGTAACGGTGTCTGATAACAAGTTCTTAAAGTTAGTATATTCAAATTAACAAAACTTTTATAGTTTAATGCTTTTGGATCTTAAGAAAACTTTGCTTAATCTAAGGCTTTAAGATTCTGAGGTCTTCTTAATAAAACACACATTTCATATTTAGATCTGTAAACTATCCAAAACTGATTTCTCCATTTTGTTAAAATTATGCAACTTGATGGGGAAAAAACCATTTATTGGAAAGAATAACCTTTTCCCCACTGCACTTCTCCATCATTTTTGCACAACTGTGTATGTATGAGTCTATTTCTAGAACCCCTATATTCTGTTCAGTTGGTTTTTCTTTGTGCCAGTATCACACTATCATAATTCAATGGCTTTATAGCAGGCATTGGTACAAGGGAATAAAAATTCTACAGTTCTGTTTTCCAAGACAGCCTTGACTACTACTGGCCCTCTTGACTGTTCATACAAACTTTCAAATTAGCTTGTTAATTTCCATTAAAGAACTTTCTAGGATTTTAAGATTGCACTGAATATGATTTAGGGAAAACTTTATCCTGAAATCCGCAAACAAAATATATCCCTCTCACTGTGCTATGATTTTTTTCCTAGATAAAAGTTCTTGAAAATGTTAAATTTTCCCTTAGGCACTTGAGGATTTTTTTTAAGTGGTATTGCTTTTAAATTTATTTTATTTTATTTGCTGGTATAGTGAAAGAGAATTTTTGCAATATGACCTCAGGTTCAGGGACCTTGCTCGTTCTTTTTTTTTCCAGAGCTGGGGATCAAACTCGGGGCCTCATGCATGCTAGGCATGCACTCTGCCACTGAGCTACTTCCCCAGCCCTCAATTTATTAATTCTATCCCTCAGAATATTCTATGTGCAAAATCCCATTATCTGAAGAGGTTTTACTTCCCTTCCAATCCTTATGCCTTTGCTGTACTTGCCTTACTTTCCTGGCTAGGTAGTCCTACATAATGTTGAATAAAAATTGGTGATAGTGAATATCCTCATCTATATTTTCATCTTGGGAGAAAATTTCATTTTATCACTAAGTATGCTGTTTGTTGTAGTTTAAGTTACCCTTTATCCAATTAAGGAAGTTCTAGCCAAGATCATAGTGGATATTAATTTTATCACATTAATTTCCTACATACTAGACCACTTTTCTTCATGTGATCACAGGTTTTTTAAATTTCTTCTTCTTTATTTTTTTGGTGGTGCTGGGGTTTTGAAACCAGGTCCTTATGCTTGCTAGGCAAGCAAACTACTAGTCATCTACTAGTAGATCCTCACTTTTGAATATTTAGCTACCTTGCATTCTTGGAGTATGACATTGCTAGGAATAAATTCATTTTCCAGAACAAATCCATCTCCATTTTGTTTGTCCAGGTGTGGGTCATGTGATCACTATAAACAAGTTACAGAAATCCCTCCACACCTGAGGTTTTTGGGATCAATTACAGTTCAAAAACATTAAATGAAAAATTTTAGAAACAATTCCTAAGCTTTAAGCTGTGTAACACTCAGTGATTAACTTGCTCGATCATGCCTGGGAAGTGAATCATTGCTTTGTCCAGTGAACCACACTGCATATGCTACCTGCAGCCATCATGGTAATCACATAGACTGTTAGCAGTATCAAAGTACCTATAAGGGTTTGGTAGTATTCACTGTCTCAGGCATCTGTTCAGGATCTTGAAACATGTCCCTTACTATACTGGCAATTAGAGTGGAATTGTCACTATTGGCTTAGAATAATCAGGATTTACTATCCATGCCATATAAAAAAAATAGTGGGTAGCCAAACACTTCTAGCAGGAATGAGGAAAGAACACTAAGTTAATGAACCAAAAATCGACTGCTAGAAACTCAGAGATTTGTTCTGAAATACTGGGAATAAAAGTAAAAACACAAAATGATGCCATATTTTGATGAGATAAAAATGTGGACAAAATTTCTGAATTACATAATACGGCACTTGACATACCTCAAAATCTGTGGATTAGAAAACAAGAGTGGTATATGGGAGTTGGGATACTTTGTATATACGAACAGTGCAGTTTCTCTTTCACTGAAACTTCAACTCCAAATAATGAATGCATAGTTTATCAAGTGTTTTTAAATTTTCTTTTTTTTTTTTTTTGCTCAAGTACAGTTGAAAACTACAAAAATCACTCTCCCCTGTACTGATGAGGCAGGCATTCACTAAAATCCCACTTGCAAATTCCTCTAAAGAATAGAAAATTATGTACTTTCTTATTTTGTAACTATCAAATATTATCTCACTGACAATATGTTTTAATAGTACATTTTGCCATTCTAATACTCAAGAAACACTGACTTTTCATAAAATCACGCAAATCCAAACTTGCATAAAATTGCATAGAACTACCATTAAACTGCATTTTAAAACATGATAACAAATGCCATATATTTATTTAATGCTATTGTCCTCATGATCAATTAACTCTTAATGATTTTTAAACTTCATTTTATGCAATGAATTCAAAGCTGAGAGCTTCTGGTATCTTTCCTATAAACACCTGTTTCTACATTAGAAATATGGCTTTTGGCATTACAACTTCCAAGATAATGTTTTACACATTCATCATATTGACATATTTCTCCTTAGTATGATTCCCTGATATGTAAATACACTTTAAATCCAAAATAAATATTAAATATTTGTAAAATTCCTCCTCTGTATAAATTATCTGGTGTCCCATGAGCTGTATGGTCTTGCTGAAGGATTTGCTTTTGTTGCACTTTTAGGGATTCTTCTTTGAAAATTCAGATTAAAATGGATCTAGCAACTCAGTGCATTTCCCCATTCAGGAGCATGAACACTCAGATGAACAATACTGGATTTCCCATATTTATTTTTCTAAAAATTGAGAGATTTTACTTCAGAGGTTTTCCACATCGAGTACATTCATATTCCCTCTTTTATGAATTCTCTGATGGCTATTGAAGGCTGATCTGTGGTGGAATTTTTTCCCACATTCATTACATTCATAAGGTTTCTCTCCTGAATGAGTTCTGTAATGTACAGTGAGGTATGACTTCTGAGAAAAGACTTTCCCACACTCATTACATTCATAGGGTTTCTCTCCTGAATGGCTTCTGTAGTGTACAGTGAGGTTCGACATCCGAGAGAAGACTTTCCCACATTTACTACATTCATAGGGTTTCTCTCCCGAATGAATCCGATGATGAATAGTCAGGTATGACTTCTGAGAGAAGAATTTTCCACATTCGTAACATTCGTAGGGCTTCTCGCCTGTGTGTACTCTTTGATGTCTAAAAAGGGATGAGTTATGGGAGAAGGTTTTCCCACATTCATTGCATCCAAAGGGTTTCTCTTCTGCATGACCTCTGTAATGTATGGTGTAGTATGACAAATCAGAGAATGATTTCCCACATATATTACATTCATAGGTTTTCTCCCCTTTTGGAAGTGACTGAAGCTCACTGAAGGCTGAATTTTCAAGGAAGGTTTTCCCACATTCATTACATTCATAGGGTTTCTCTTCTAAATGGGTTGTATGATGATCAGTGAGACATGGCAGTTGAGAGAACTTTCCACATTCACTACACTCGTGGAGTTTCTCTTCTGTGTGTACTTTCCGGTGCCTAATGAAGGCTGAATTTAAATTGAAAGTTTTGCCACATTCAGTGCACTCATAAGGTTTCTCTTCTAAATGACTCCTATAATGTATGGTGAGGTATGATACCCGAGAAAAGAATTTCCCACATTCACTACACTGATACGGTTTCTCTCCTGTGTGTGTTCTCTGATGTGTAATAAGAGTAGACTTTCGGTAGTAGGATTTCCCACACTCATTACATTTATAAAGTTTTTCTCCTGTGTGCGTTCTCTGATGGTCACTGAGGGCTGACTTACGGGAAAAGGACTTCCCACATTCGTTACATGGATATGGCCTCTCCCCTGAATGGTTTCTCTGGTGTAGGGTGAGATGTGTCTTTTGACAGAAGGTTTTCCCACACTCATTACATTCATAGGGCTTCTCGCCTGAATGGGTTCTCAGATGCTGTGTGAGATGCAACTTCTGACAGAAGGTTTTCCCACATTCAGTACACTTATACGGCTTCTCCTCTAAGTGTGATCTCCTATGTACAGTGAGGGTTCCCTTTTGACTAAAGGACTTCCCGCATACATTACATTCGTAGGGCTTCTCTCCGGTATGAGCCCTCTGATGAATGATAAATTTTGACTTTTTGCAGAAGGACTTTCCACATTCTGTGCATTCAAAGGGCTTCATTTCCATCTGTGACCTCTGATAGGCATTAAAATTTGACATCTGGATGAAATCTGGTCCAGAATCATCCCATTCATAGGGCTTCTCCCCCATATAAGCTCTCTCGTGAGCAATGAAAACAGCTTCCCTGTCTAAGGCTTCCATGCACTCGTATTCAAAGGGTTTCTGCAGAATGCTTTCTTCACTTTGAAAACAGGTGTCCCTATTTTGACTGAACTCATAGGATTTTTCTCCATGACAACTTTTCCCACATTCATTACACTCATCAGTTTTCTTTCTGGCATAGCTTCCATCACTACTAATTAATTCTGAAATAGATTCTAAATTCTCCCCACAGGAAACACAACTGTGAGCATTTATGTCTGAAAGAACACAATGTGTATCCACGTAAGTTTCATCAAATGCATCTCCTCTGTCGTCCATCAGGGTTTGGCTGTGCACATCACCAGCTTGCCTTGAATGTTGGTCTTCATCTTCTTGGATTCTCTCTACTATGTCATCAACTTCCCAGACTTCTGAAAAGGAACAAGATTAAACAAACCATGTGAATCTGAACAAACAACCAACAAAATGGGAGCTGATTCTGGTTTTAGGGTCAATCTCCACAAATAAAAATAACTGAGTGGATATGTCTCTTTTTCTTTGATTTGTGATAGAAAATGCACATACACATAGGGGTGGGGTAGAAGGACATGGGGAAGGAAAAGGACAGGATAGGACTCAGTGCATTTAAAAATAAAAGGAATTAATTCACATTAAATACAAGTACTTTATTACTATGTAGTATAATGTTTAAAACTTCAGTAATAAAGATGAAAGAAACTCAAGACATGATGAGCGAGAACAAAATCATTGAAAAAGTGCTAGAGTTAGGCAGAAATGAAAGGCCTTAGAGCAAAAGAGGTCAATGGAAGACAAGAACAATGCGAAGAATATATTCAAGTCTGGATTACGTTAAGAAGAAACAGATTATAATTTATGTTAAATTGCAAGCTGTCACTTCATTCCAATACTACAACTTACCTAGACCCTTCCCAAATCTTTGTCTTTCTACACTGCACATAAATCCATACAAACACTTTAAAAGCACCAGTTTCCTCATGTTTGGAGATAGTCCCATAACCAGGGATTAGAACAGTCTATGACACAAAACAAATGCTCATTAAGTTTAACCATTAACATTATTTGAATTTACTGGCATAAACTCCTCAAACCAATCATGTCCCTACCATAATACTTCCTTAATTATCAAATTCCTAAGCTGCACCTAGGACATTAACAGGGATGACCATTTTAAAAAACTGGATACTCTATTTACTGACCTGAATGACTTTGAGAGGGGAAGTCATCTTCTATTGTCCATGGCTCTTCTCCCTGCTCCAATTTAATGATCACATTTGGTTTGGTTACATCATACCCTGTTAATAAGAAGTGAAGAAGGACTCAGACTAGCTGGCTGTCTTTAGAATCTATGCAGTGTACGATGACTTGCCTCACAAGCTGCATAACAAAATGCCCCATCTTTTTTACCTTATAAAAATTCTTTACCTCTCAATGGAGAAATAAAGTTACAAACATTCAATTTAGGCTCAAAAGGAATTAAAAGATCTTATTCAAATTCAAAGACAAAATCCTTAAATTGAAAGTGTTGAGAACATAAGCTGTCCTCACCCACAGAGACAAGGTTGCTGTAGTTCTCCAACATCACATCCCTGTATGTCATCTTCTCTTCAGGATCCAGCTGCTGCCACTCCTCTTGAGTGAAGTCCACAGCCACATCTTTGAATGACACTGGCCCCTGCAGCAGCACCAAATCAAAACTGGGTGACGTGGAACAGAAACACAGAGACAAGATCTTCCCAAGCTCACTGGTAAAGTTAACTACAAACACTGTATACCTTATTTTATATTTTGAACTGTGAAAGAAATACAAACTTACTGGAAACACATTGCCTTTGAGTTCTTTAATATATAAGAAACAAAAAAAGCAAAATTAAAAACCAAGGTACAACAGAGTTCCCATTTTACCACTGAACTATCTGAGTTTTCAACAATACCATTCTGCTCTCAAAAGGATGACAGCCTAATGAGGAGATGACGTGTACACAAACATGCATTTTGCTCCTTCTCACTTCCTTCTGTTTCCTTTGCTGGCTTGTCCTTCCCTTCTCCTGGACCCCTTCACGGAATAGCAACCGTGACACAGGCCCTGTCTCTTTCCTTCCCATCACTATTCTGCTGCTCTTGCCCAGTTCCACTCTTTGATCTTTTGCCTCTTTCATCTGCACAGCCAGCTACTTTTGGCCATCTGCAAAATGAAGTTGTTTACCTCTTTCACCTTATTTCAAAATCTCATTCTTGCAGCAATATGTACTTTTTGTTTGAATGAATAACCAAAGGTATTATAGAGTGATGTGTGCAAGTGGTGTAACAAAAGGAAATTAAACTATTTTAAGTTTATGCGCTCAGATTAGGCTTTACAGATTTGGTTAATTTGAAGCCCCTAAGTATGAACCATGTACCTAAATTGAGATGAAAAGATGACGATGAAGTCTTAAATACCAATGGCAAAAACTGAAGCAGCATCACTGTTTAAAAGGTTGGTGTAGAACAGGCCAAAAGACACCAAGAAGGTCCTTTCCTAAGGACAGCTTTTGAGACAATAAGGGTCGACTGTAATTCAAGAGGGTAAAGTGAATGTACACAATTACTTTCCTGCCTCAAAAAGAAACAAAAAAGCCCAAGTCAAACAGAAAAAGAGATTCATTCTCCTAAAAGCAGTGGAACACAGAGGCTAGGAAATTAGGAATTTCTCCGAGGACATCTTTGAGGTCCAGAGAAAAGTAAAAGACAAAAAGAACCTGGAGCCATGAGACACAACTTTATACAGAGGCTAATGGGCTGCAGCCAAAGCAAACAGCAGGTTCTCCAGTAGAGCCCTTGAGAATCTCCAAATCCATGGCAGGCCTAGGGCTCCTGTGGGTAGCATAGTGATTGGCTGAGTAGTTCACATGGTGATCTGATTTAAGCACACTTAACAGCTAGATGAATGGTGGATCTGATAAGAACCCTCTGGATATGGCAGTACAGAGACATGGCAGGGTATATAATAACAGACGTCTATCACTAGGACAACCATAAATGCACTGTCCAAAGAGAAAACTTCTGTCTGGGACAAATGATAAACATAGGACACTTGGAATATAAGTGCAATCCAAGATTGTTCCAGGTAAACCAGTACATACATATTCAACTCTATCCATATTGGATATGGATTCTTTTTCCCTAAAGGCAGACTCTAAAAATATATTCTCAAAGCAACAAGGCTCAAAGTTCTCAAAGCAACTTGAGCAAATTACTTAGTACATAAAGACTGGATTGTTGAATTGCTTTAAAAACTATCTTGTAAGAAACTTGATTAACAAATGGGACACAAAATATATAATTTACAACACAAAACTGAGATCCAACAGGTTCAACATTTTCATAAATAAAGAACAAAGAGGATAAACAAAAGAAATAACTAAAGACAAAATTGAAAATGACACTCAGGCTGAGGAAACATGGAAGCCTTCTCATCAAAAGGGACCTCTAATTTACAAACAAGAATACTGGGGAGGAAAATACAGAGATCCAGAAATTTCCTGATAAAATATCTTAAAATAGAGGTCTGGGGATATAGCTCAGTGGAAGAGCACTTGCCTTACATGGGTAAAGTCCTGAATTTGATCACTAGCATTTCTAAAACAAAATGAAAAACCTAAAGTTTAAAAGTCCTAAAAGCCAAGTATGGTGGTGCACACTTGAAATCCTAGTGACTTGGGAGGTTGAGGCAAGAGAACTGCAAGTTCAAAGCTAGCCTCAGCAACTTAGTGAGACCCTGTCTCAAATAAAACATAAAAGGGGCTGAGGTAAAGCATCCTGGGTTCAAATCCTAGTATGAAAAAATTCCTAAAATGTTATCAGGAAAAAAATACACTATTAATTCTGGTAACTGACATTCTACTTCTCATCTGATAGAATACAATGAAGAACTGCCCACAAATTTAAAAGAAAAATGTAAGATTTGGAACCTAGAACTGTACAGCAAGCCAAACTATTATTTAAGCCTGTGGGCACTTTAAAAGATACTTTCAGAAAAGCAAGACAATTTATTACCTAAGAACATAATTTCTTTAAAACACTCAAACCTTAGTGAAACATCAGCAAGCAAGGGTTTTCAGTGTTGTTGTAAGAAGCAGATCTGGGGGGCTGGGGATGTGGCTCAAGCAGTAGCGCACTCGCCTGGCATGCATGCGGCCCGGGTTCGATCCTCAGCACCACATGCAAACAAAGATGTTGTGGCCACTGAAAAAACTAAAAAATAAATATTGAAATTCTCTCTCTCTAAAAAAAAAAAAGCAGCAGATCTGGGGACTGCAAACATATAAAAAGGCAAGTACTCAGTGAATATGTTACATTCTATTATAAAAGATGCATTAACCCCAAGTGGATATCCACCAGTGCAGCCACAACTATACAGGACCCCAGAATGACCCCCTAAGACAGCAAAGGTAGAGCTGCTACCTCAAGCAGAACATCCAAGTTATCCACAGGTAAGAAATTAGCTGACAAATTCCCTCATAGAGAGTAGATTCTTATGGAGTAAGTTATTCTAGAAGGCAGTGGTGCTGTGGGGGTTACAATAGACATCAACAGATAACATAAAATTATATACCAGAATCATTTGTCAATATAGCTAAAATAAAATGCTAACAAACAAAATCCAATACCAGGTTTAAAAAATATTATAATTACCAAAGAGGACTTATTTTAAGACTATAGGTTAGATAAGCATATAAAAAAACTATGAATATGGATTATAATACAACTAAGAAAACTTTTATATCTCCTGAAAAAGCCTGATAATACTTAAAAGGCACACCTGATTTAAAAACTCAAGAAAATAGAAATCAATGGATACTTCACTAAAATCAACATTTATACACATACATTAAGACACAAGCATACTCTTACACCCTAATATGCACAGTATATACACATACACACATGTATCAAACACAAGCACATGTATATACTACTAAGTTCACGCACATATATATAAATACACATACACATTTATGCTTCAGAGTCCTATCAGTACCAAAGTAAGGATCATTTAATGGGAAAATATATACACACTCCCAGTAAAACCAGGAACAAGGTTAAATGCTCATTATCTCTAATTAGAGAAGAGAAAATAATTAGAGGAATACAACTGATTAAAACAAAAACTAATTCTATTTGCAGATGACATAAAAACTCAGAGAATCACTGATGAAAACTTTAAAATACTCCTGAAAGACAGTGAAGTAGACATGAACAAATGAAATGTTTCTTGCTTTGGTGTAAGTAAATTTAATAATACAAAATTTCAGTTACCCTGTTATTTTATAAATATGAGATCTCAACAAAAAATATCAAAAAGCCTTTTCTTAAAAAGAAATAGCTTATGAATAAAAAAATATGGATATCTAAAAAAAAAAAAGCCTTTTCTTGGAACTAGACAAGCAGATACTAAGGTTCACATAAAGAAGGAAAAAAACTGAGAATAACTATGAAAATATTTTAAAAAGTTACAAAGGGGGCCTAACACTACTGGATTTCTGGATTTAAAACAATGCCTCTATGATTAAAATAGTTTGGTAGGGCTGGGGTGTAGCGCAGTGGCAGAGTGTGTGCTCAACACATGTGAGGCCCTGGGTTCAATCACCAGCACCAAAAAAAGTATGGTACTGGTATATGAGATAGATCAATAAGAAAAAAAATAAAAATAAAAAAATCATGGTTACGTGATAATGAGAACATCTCAAACCACTGAAGCAGAACTGATTTTTAATAAATGATGCTATGGCTGGGTGTGGCCTGGGTCCCCCAAAAGTTCATTTTGATTATAATCTTGGTCCTATTATTGTGACACTATTGGGAAGTAGTTGAATTTTGGGAGGTGGGACCTAGTGAGTTCTTAGGGTCACTGGAGATCAGAAGACACAGTGGGACTCCAGTCTCTCACATTTCCCATTTGGTGGCATAAGCTCTTACACACAAGCACCTATACCATGATGTGATGTAGCCAAAAACGAGCTAGTGTCAGCATCACACCTTGGTCCTGCAAAACTGTGAGCTAAATAATAAATGACTTTTCTCTTTATAAGTTGGTTACCTCCAGTATTTCTAAGGTTGACAATAAAATGAAAGACAAGTGATAACCATTTTGACATGGATTAAACTGCACTCATACCTTATACCAACCAGGCGAGTGATCTAAGTGTTAAAAAAAAAAAAAAAAAAAAGTGAATTTACTAAAGGAGAAAAATGGAAGTATCCTATTGTAAGCTTCTTATATTTTTAAGTAAAATGGTGTATTTCTATAAGATAAACTATTGATAAAGTTGCACACCATAAATTCTAAAGCACTTACTAAAGTAACAAAGCAGTATTATAGTTAGTACCCAACAAAAGAAATAAAATGGAATCGTAAAATATAATCAAGGGGCTGGGAGTGTAACTCAGTTGCATATCACTTGCCCAGCACCCATAAGGCCTTGGGTTCAACCCCTCGCACTGCAAACAAAACAAAACCCCAGTCAAAAGTTAGATTAAGAAGAAAAAGGAAACAATACACGGCAAATAGAAAACAGACAATAGACTATAACTTAACCAGACACAGCAATAATCATATTACATGTAAATGGTCTAAACGCCCCCAATTAAGAATTGTCAAAATGGATAAAAAGAAATAAGGTCCAACTCTAGGTTACCTATAAGAAATACACTTTAAATATAAAGACAAACAGGTTAAAAGTAAAACAATAGATAAGATATACCATGCCAACATTACTATAAAGAAAGCCGAAGTGGAGCTGGGGCTGGGGCTCAGTGGCAGAGAACTTGCCTTGCAAGTGTGAGGCACTGGGTTTGATCATCAGCACCACATAAAAATAAATGAATAAAGATATTGTGTCCATCTACAACTACAAAAATATTTTAAAAAAGAAAGAAAGCCAGCCAAAGTGGCTTTATAAATAACAGATAACGAACATTTCACAGCACAAAACATTGCCAGAGGTAAGGAAGGCCATTTCACAATATCAAAGAGGTTAATTAATCAAGGACATAAAAATCTTGAAGGTGTATATATCTAATAAAATACATTAAGTGAAAACTGATAGAACTGCAAAGAGAAATAGACAAACCACAGTTGCAGGAGGAGATATCATGTCCCCTTGCACAATCAGTTAGGATAAAAATGCCCCATTCACAATAGCCTCAAAAAACATAAAATACCTGGGAATCAATCTAACAAAAGAGGTGAAAGACCTCTACAGTGAAAACTACAGAACACTACAGAAAGAAATTGAAGAAAACCTCAGAAGATGGAAAGATCTCCCATGCTCCTGGATAGGCAGAATTAATATTGTCAAAATGGCTATATTACCAAAAGCGTTATACAGATTTAGTGCAATTCCTATTAAAATCCCAATGACATTCTTCATAGAAACAGAATAAAACAATCATAAAATTTATTTGGAAAAAGAAGAGACCCAGAATAGCCAAAGCATTTCTTAGCAAGAAAAGTGAAGCAGGAGGCAGTCACAATACCAGACTTTAAACTATACTACAGAGCTATAGTAAAAATAATGGCATGGTATTGGCACCAAAATAGACATGTAGATCAATGGTACAGATTAGAGGACCAGAAATAAACCCACATAAATATATATATACTAGACAAAGGTACCTAAAACATTCACTGGAGAAAAGATAGGCTATTCAACAAATGGTGCTGGCAAAGCTGGAAATATATATATATAGCAAAATGAAATTAAACCTCTCTCTCTCTCACCCTGCACAAAAATCAACTCAAAGTGGATCAAAGACTTAGGCACTAGAACACAGACCCTGCACCTAACAGAAGACAAAGTAGACCCAAATCTTCACCATGTCAGCCTAGGATCTGACTTCCTTAATAAGACTTCTAAAGCACAAGAAGTAAAATCTAAAACCAATAAATGGGATGGATTCAAATTAAAAAGCTTCTTCTCAGCAAAGGAAATAATAATATGAGAAGAGAGCCTACAGAAAATCTTTACCACATGCACCAACTGATAAAGCATTAATCTCTAGGATATATAAAGATCTCAAAAAACTTAACACCAAAAACCCCCAAATAACCCAATCAATAAATGGGCTAAGGAACTGAACAAACACTTCACAGAAGAAGAAATACAATTGATCAACAAATACATAAAAGTGTTCACTATGTCTAGCAATTAGAGAAATGCAAATCAAAACTACACTAAGATTTCATCTCATTCCTGTCAGAATGGCAATCATCAAGAATATAGGCAACAATAAATGTTGGCAATGCTGTGGGGAAAAAAGTATACTCATACATTGCTGGTGGGACTGCAAGTTGGTACAAACACTACAGAAAGCAGTATGGAGATTCCTCAGAAAACTTGGAATGGAACCACCATTTGACCCAGCTACCCTACTCCTCGGTTTATACCCAAAGGACTTAAAAATCAGCATACTACAGTAATGCAGCCACATCAGTGTTTATAGCAGCTCAATTCACAATAGATAGACTATGGAACCAACCTAGGTGTCCTTCAATAGATGAATGGATAAAGAAAATGTGGTATATAGAGTCAATGGAATATTACTCAGCTTTAAAGGAAAAATAAAACTATGGCATTTGCCAGAAAATGGATGGAGTTGAAGAATATCATGCTAAGTGAAATAAGTTAATCCCCAAAAATCCAAGGCCGAATATTTTCTCTAATATTTCTTTTCTAGTGCACCCTGCTAATTCACAATAAGGCAGAGCACATTAGAAAAGAATAGCATTACCTTAGATTAGGTGGAGGAAATTGAAGGGACGCAAGGGGAGGGGATGTGGGGATAGGAAGGATAGAAGAACGAAACAGACATTGTTATTTTATATATATATATGACTGCATGACCAATGTGATTCTACAACATGTACACTCGGAAAAATGAGGAATTATATCCCATCTATGTTTGATATATCGAAGTGCATAAATGCATTCTACTGTCATGTATAACTAATTAAAACAAATAAAAAATTAAAAAAAAAAAAGAACACACTGGTTCATGATAACCAAACAAAAAAGCATGCTGCTCAGGAGCCTACCCAATATACTGAAAACATTTTTTTCTATATCAACCACTTAACTAAAATGGAGAAATGTTTACTTTCAGAAAATTATTCTAGCGGATAAATGAAGAAATGGTAGAATTAATGGAATACCATCCTGCCTTCCCTAGTGAATTACTGGATCATGACAATCAACATCAATCAGTAGATGCTAAACTTACAAAAAGGATAGAAGGACAGGATGTGCCTCTAGAGGGACACAAATGCTGAAAGAACTAAACATAAATCTGATTGAACTTCCAGATCAAACCAACACTTTTACAAGGCATACAAAGAATTTTAAAAATGTGTTAAAGGTAAAATGATGGCAACACATTCCCAACTGGGAAACTGAGGATAAACAACCCACTTTCTAAGAAAAACAAATGGCAAACGATAACACAAGAAACATATTAAGGAAGCTACTATTGAGAGACTTAAAAGACTTATCAATCAATCAGCATGGAATCTACCTATATTCTGAAAAAAACGAGCAAATCAAAAATATTGTTGGGAAAACTGAAATTCTGAACACTGGATATTATATACTAAAAAAGAATGGCATTGTAGGTAGTCTCTAACCCTTGTTAAAAAGACTCCTTATAATTTAAAGAAATACTTACAGATGATTTTTTCAAGCCCAAAGAAGGGAAACACCATTAAAAAAGTATCAATCAGTTTGGAAGTAACAAATATCAAAGCAGATTAAGAGTCATAGTGGATAAGAACTGGAAAGGCTGCTGGATTTGACCATAATTAAATCTTCAGCATTCCTTCCTCACAGATTCAGGAAAGTGGTGAGGATGCAACCAAAACACTCAAAAGGGAAATGTGAATGGGAAGTGAAAAAAAAATCTTTATAAGATAATTATTTTTATATTGTTTGCTATGCAACCCAAATGGACTTACAGAAATATTTCAAGAATGATCAGCTCATTCCCCATGATTTAGGTTCATCTGTAGTTTAAAGGAGTAAAAGCAGAAATGTGTCTACTTAGTTCAATACGTTGGTCCCTGGGAAGTTATATGAACCAAGTTCTCCGTGGGCAGCTGGCCATCTGCTGACACAGCCAACAAGTAAGTCAGCATTGCAATGATTTAATGGTTGTTATTAGGAAAGCTATCCACAATCATATCAACTTTAGCAATGAAAATTTTTTCTGAGTCATAAGAAATCGTTAAAAGCCACAAGTAACAAAAATGGATTCTTATACTGATGCAAATGCTGCAATGGATATTGTCCCTATGGCTGTCAAGAACATCTGAGCCACGTTTGTGGCTTCATTACCTTCATTAAAGTATCACATTACTTACACATTAAGTCCCTGACAGAAGAGTCTCAGTGCTGATCTGCCATCTTTTATTGATTTCTATATTTCCATTTTAAAGTACAAATTCTTACAAACCTAAGATGCATTACAAAGGAAAGTGAAAGAAAATATACACAGAAAACTCACCTGCAATTTGTTCATTTTCTGCTGCTCTTGGAAAAGTGTGTTGATGGTGGACCTAAGGGAGGAGAAGCAGGTCATTGAAGACAGCAGTTACCTGGCCTGCACAGGTAGGAATTACCTGTATGAGAACCTTGAAATTAAGCTCAATGAAATCCGATCCTTCAACTCTCAGAAGAGAAAAAATGGGTGAGAGGGAGGAAGCATACACTTGTACCTTTCGAATTCCAATGTGATCAAGTGGTAATTAGATGACCTAAGATTCTCAATGATGACGGGGCTGGGGTTGTGGCTTGGTGGTAGAGTGTTTGCTTAGTACATGCGAGGCCCTGGGTTCGATCCTTAGCACCACACATAAATAAAAAAAAAATAAAGGTATTGTGTACAACTAAAAAATAAATATTTAAAACAAAGATTCTTGGGCTGGGGATGTGGCTCAAGCAGTAGCGTGCTCGCCTGGCATGCGTGCGGCCCGGGTTCGATCCTCAGCACCACATACAAACAAAGATGTTGTGTCCGCCGAGAACTAAAAAATAAATATTAAAAAAAAAATTCTCTCTCTCTCCCCTCTCTCTTTAAAAAATAAAAAAAAGATTCTCAATGGTGAACATAAACATTGACTCCTTTGTCAGCCTGACACAGGTGGGGGAAAAAAAAATTCCCCTTAGAGTACTCATGTGTCTTATTGTCTCTTTAATTTTTTAAGAAGCAAACAAGCCACAGGTATTGAGAATCTGACCTTTCCTCATAAATGGAAGCTACAGAGAAATAAGGAATCTTAAATAATAATAAAAAAAGGTGGGGGGGAATCTCATGAAAACAGAAGGGAGAACACTGGAGTAAAGGAAGGGAATCAAGTGGGAGGGAGGAAGGAGAGGAGAGGGAAGGAATTGTAGAATGAAACAAACTACATTATGTTCATGTGGCCAGGGAGAAGACATGTCTTGCAAAAAGGGTGCAAGGGATTCCCAGAATGAAGGGAGAATTTGACTCAGGACCAATGGGATTCTTCGCATACAGCATGCAGTCATAGGAATAAACAGAAGTTCATTTAGGAAAGTGGATACATATTTAAGGGAGAATGGGGGCAAAATCAAGAGTCGCCTTTGGGATAAAGCAAGGAATATACATGCAAGGGAGGATGCAGGTTATCTCCAGAGGAGGAGACAGCAACTTGTTGATACGGGCTGTTATATTTATAAAGGAATAGTTGCTAGAGTCTGGACTAGAAGTGAGATCGAGCTACATAATTTCATGAAGGTTTTCCCTGCATTAGTAGCATGGGCTAAGAGGATGTTGTTCAGGAGTTGCAATTATTTATGGATGCTTTCTGCATTTCGATGGTTTACCGGCACTTCCTTTGAGACTCAGTATCTCTCCCTTTATTCATGAATTCCTATCTCATAAGTATGCACATAACACAATGAATTCCACTTTTATGTACATCTCTAATGCACCAATTAAAAAAAAAAAGCAGAAGGAAGACCAATAGAGTAGAGGAAGTGGGGGAGGATGGGGGAGTGGGAATAGAGTAGTACTTGGGATTGAAATGGAGCAAACTATGTTAAACTATGTAAACTCCGCAATGATATATATGATGCACTATTTCTTTTGGGGGGGGGGTACCAGGGATTGAACTCAGGGGCACTTGACCACTGAGCCACATCCCCAGCCCTATTTTGTATTTTATTCAGAGACAGGATCTCACTGAGTTGCTTAGCGCCTTGCTATTGCTGAGCCTGGCTTTGAACTTGCAATCCTCCTGCCTCAGCCTCCCAAGGCCTTGGGATCACAGGCATGTGCCACCATGCCTGGCTTCGTGCACTAACTTAAAAAAAAAAAAAGAAAGAAAGAAAGAAAAGAAAACTAGGATACAGTAGACAGAACGTTGGCTTGAAAGTTTGACTACTATTAAATGCAATCCTATCAACAAACCCCATGACCTTGATCAAGTCATCCACCATGTCAGGCACAAAGCCTTTCTCTACCAACCAAGGAAGTAAGAGATTTTTCCTTTGCTGCATTATGATTCTACAAGGGCGAGGGGGAACTCAACACAGAACTGAGGTGCCCATGGAGGTTTACTGACACACTGAGACAGAAGCGTTGAGAGGAGGAAGGGGAAAATGGGGTGCAGATATAAGTCGCAGTTGAGGCCGGTGTCCATGTGTCCTTCTAGATCTTCCCACCGAGCGCTGAAGACCGTGCAACCCGCCTTGGCCCCAAACTGAGAAACCGCTAAACCCTTCCGTGCCCCCGGCGCTAATGTCCACCACGTAGTGGCTGCACCTAAGGTCCGCTCATGGCGGCGAGCAAAACCACGACTGCCTCTTCTGAGGTTGTGCAGCTTCGGTCCCGCGACTCCCCGAGGGCAACAGAGCGCCGGGAGGTTCCAGCTGGCGCTGCTACGCCCCGCCCGTCGCGCTGCCCCTTGCCAGGCCCTTCGGTTTCTGAAAGGCCAGAGCTGGGCCTACAGCACAAGTTGAGGCCGCGCCTCCCTGCGGGGCCCAGACCCGCCCCCTCAGGACTCACCGTCCCGCGAGCACCGGCCTGGCTGCCAAGGAAGCCACCGCCCGCCCGGGTTCCGCTGCCCCTTCGCCGCTGCCCGCCCAACAATCGGGCCCCGCGCCGCGGGCTCGGCAGT
>NW_026000136.1:5085169-5090934 GCF_001458135.2 Marmota marmota marmota
ACAGCCTGGGAACCCGGGCGGCGGTCACCTGGACGGACAGGAAGCCAGGCGAGGCCGCGGCGAGGCGCATGCGTGAGCACGCACACAGGGAGAAGCGCACATGCGCAGGACGCCGCCCGAATCCCGCGGGACCCCTACTCGGACTCTATTTCCCAAAAGTCTGCGCGCCGCCGGACTTAGGGAACGATGCAAAGGTCTCTGCCTCGTCCTGCGGTTAAGAGTTGCTGTGCTAAGAGCCCTGGCCGCCTCGAACCTCAAGCTCGGTTTCGCATTTGTCTCCGGTCCCTTTCTGCTTCTAGCAGCGGGTTGAGTGGTTGGTCCCAGGAGCCCAGGTTCTCTCCTTCCTCAGAGCCTTAGGTAGGGACCCAAGTTCTGACAAACCGAAGGAGGGTGTGTCCTGCTAGGCTAGGCTACAGCAGATGTCCAGCGATGCTGTCCACGGAAGGGAAAGAAGACAGAAACCGTAGCTTTTCCAGATCGTACAAGTAATGTGCCCAAACTGCAAAAAGACAGCGCACACCAACTGAAAGGAACCACCTGTGACTGTGCCTGTCCGAGAAGATCACGTTTAGAGTTAGGGACAAATGTCCATCCTCGAAAAGGATGGAGACCATAAGTACAATGAGTTCTCACTAATTCGGGCTGAAATAATGTAACAGTTCTCTGGCCCAATTAGTTTTTAAAAGCTGGTGGGGGAAATAGTAAAAATAAAATCTGCCAACCCAGAAACTCCTCTGCACAAATGCAGAAAGTGAAGACAACCGTTTTTATCCCGAGGAAGCACTGAGCCAGACTGTGATGCGCATCCTAGGCGAACCACTAAGGAGACTGCAGGAGGACGCCTCACCTTTCTAATACCAAGCAGGGACCCTCCAGCCCGCGCACCCGGGCTCAGGATAAACTGCAGCTGGTCCTGGGTGAAAGCACTTGACGCACCGTGGGCTCGCCATTCTCACAGGACTCATCCTGAGTTCATCTGGTAATCGAGGTGGTCGTCCGAGCTCTTGCCTTTATCCCAACGAAAAGCAAAACTTCTCACATCTCTGTGACAAGCAGGTAGATACAGCTCAGAGTAGGGTGCCTGCACCAAACTCCCAAGGTGACAGGGAGATAGGGACGCTGTCTTCCTCAAGGTTTACATCTTAGAGAGATGACTCAGGCCTAGAAATGCATTCCTGGCTGGAATGCTGGCAAGCAGTTTATACCACTTTTTAAAAGATTTAGATGTGAATCAAAGGGAGACAGGAAATATTTCTAGGACCAGTTCTCTAAAGGAGAACCTTTGCAAAAGGGAGAAGAGAGACAGTCTCTACCTTTTGTCAACAAGCAAAATGTAATCTTTTATTTAATATTTATTAAGTTCTCAATTTACAATGCTGAGGATGGAACCCAGCTCAGCCAGCACTCTTCCACTGAGCCACACACCCAGTCCCATCTTAAAAACAAAACAAAAACCTATAAGATGCAAATAACAATGTCCAAGAATATGGTAAAAGTAAAGGCAAAAAATAATATATTCAGGATAATGAACACAATGTATTTTAACATAAAGATGCACTTTCACAAGGATATTTTATTTTTTTTTATTTTTTTTTTTTTATAGAGTGAGAGAGGGAGGGAGAGAGAGAATTTTTAATGTTTATTTTTTATTTCTCGGCGGACACAACATCTTTGTTTGTATGTGGTGCTGAGGATCGAACCCGGGCCGCACGCATGCCAGGCGAGCGCGCTACCGCTTCACAAGGATATTTTAAATAATAAATCCATGTGTGTGATAATTACAAAGTACTCCAGAATTCTTTTAACCTTTAAAAAAATTTTTTTAAGTTGGAGTTGGATACACAATATCTTTATTTGTATGGTACTGAGGATGGAACTCAGTGCCTTATACATGCTTGGAAGGGGTGCGCTACCCCTGAGCTAGCCCCGCCCCCTTTTTAAACTTTTATTTATTTTCATGCAGTGCTGGCCTAACACGTGTTAGGCAAGCGCTCTACCTTTGAGCTACACTCCCAGCCCCATCCAAAAAGTTTTTTTAAAGGAAAATTACAATATAAAAAATATGATGTGCACTTAAGATAGGGCAAAAATCAAATCCCACATTCTCCAGCAGGTTTTTGTCTCTGTGGTGTTGGGTAAGTTAGGTAAGCTTTCCTTCTTGACCTGTAGTTGTAGGTCATTAAGTAGGTGATGACTGGTGTCAACCACTTCAGTCTCAGCACCTGCCACCAGCCACCTGGATGAATAAGGCAAACATTTGACCCCACTCCAGTGCCTCCTTGAGCCCACAAAGCACCCCTGCACTCTGCACACCAATGCAGGTGTGTCAGATGGTTGTAGAAACATAGGTCCTTGTCCAGGAGCTAGATAGAATAAGGATCCACATGGGATGAGGCAGCTGGGAACCAAGTTGGGGAAGCAGGTCAGAGTGAGCAATGGGAATGAAACCCAAGCTCTGGAATGAGGGTTTCCAGATGTTTGCTTGCAGCAGAGAGGAGATGGAGAGGGGCCACCTTTGTAAAAAAGCTTCAGAGCAGGTGAATTTGGGGGCCCCAGCAGCAGACCCAAGCTTCAGCTCCAGCTGTCACTTATGCTATGTGACTAGGGCAACTTTCTGAGCCCAGTTCTCTTATCTAACAAAAGAGGGACAAAGAATGAATCGAACAACTTATCTCTCCCAGCATTCTTTCCAGACAGGGTTTAACATTATTGTGGCTGACAAAGAGAGATTTGCGAGGACCAGCTCCATGATCACAGAATAATCAAAAGGGTGAATTTACAACTAAGGGACAATGAAAGCATAATGGATGTATATTTACGTCTATACGTCAGCACATCCAGCCCTTCATTTTGTCTTTAGACTGAAAATATTCTTTCATATGGATGAAACACATTTTTTTACCCATTCATCCACTGGAGGACATTGGTGTGGTTTTCCCTCTTTGGCTTCCGTGAATCATACCGCTGTGAAGATATGTGTACAGATCCTTTGGGTACCTGTCTTCATTTCTTTGGGGATATATATGTAGGAGTAGAATTGCTGGATCACAGTGGGAGTCTATGTTTAACTTGTAGGGGAGCCACCAAACTGTTTCCACCATTTATAATTCCATGGGAAATGTTAAAGGAGTTTTAGTTTCTCTCTTTGCCAACATTTGTTATTTTCCATTTTGGTTATCATAGCCATCCTTACAGCTGTGAAGTGGTTTCTCTTGGTGGTTTTGGTTTGTATTCCTAAATCAATCTTGGTTATTGCTTGCAAAGGATTTGCCCCATCAGAGATAGCAACTTAATTCATTATTTTTAATGAAATAGTGAATTAACTTCTATTAAATTTTAAGTTTTTCTAGTATATAATCTATTTTCCAAACAAATTAGCAAATAGTCTCTTTTATTCATAGACTTGTGACACAACATATATCCCCACATGCAGTTTTGTTGGTAAGATATTAATGGAATTGTACCTATGATTATAATTCTTCATGATACTTGGTTTTATTTAATTTGTTACCTGGCATTAAATATCACCAAAAATCTCTGACAATTTCTCTATTTTTTAGGGTTAGCATTTGTATTTCAGATAACCTTTGCCGAATTGTATACAAAGGAACCCACTGGTAAGACCATAAAGCTATAGTTAGTATCCGTTGAACAATGTTTGTTTAGCTGATTTTGCATGGAGTTGTGAAATGGATCCAAATTTCGAAGCTTCTGTTATTCAGCCTCCTAAACTCAGATTCAAACCTTCCCTGGACTTGCCTCATGGAGCAAAGATGATGGATTTAACCAGGTTCAATTAAAGATCAAACAGTTGGGAATTAGACTGTCTATAATCTATTACTTCTGGAGAAACTCTTATTTCTTATAGTCATCTGCTTTGCAACCAACCTCACCACTTTGCAGAGAAGCAGCCGAGGTAAGTCCAACACTCTACCTATATGCTTTGCAAAGCAGGAATCAAGAAAAATGACATACACTTATTGGACAGAAAAATGTTTCAATAGCTAGAAAAAAACATTCTGAAGGAGACTGCACACACTCACAGCTGCAGATGTAGTTCCAGCAGCTCACACCACTAGTAATACCAGATGGAATTGAACCACTGCTGATACACCTCATTTTGGCTACTTGCATTATACAGTACTGTTTTGCAGGTATTTGACCTGGAGAGCAGATATCTTTAGCCAATCTTAATAAGACAATTTAGGCTGATTGACAGGTAACACTTCTAAAATTAGCAACTTTTTATCTAAAAATCTTCAGTTAATTTCGGGTAAAGATTTTAAATGAGGATGCACTAGGTGTAGTAGTATGGATCAGGAGTGTCCCTAAAGGCCCATGCATTGAATGTTTTGTCTACATCCTGGGGTGCTATTAGGAGTTGGTAAAGCTGAGAGTAGTGATGCACACCTGTAATCCCAGTGGCTTAGGAGGCTGAGGCAGGAGAATCGTGATTTCAAAGCTGGCCTCAGCAAAAAGCAAGGTTCTAAGCAACTCAGGGAGACCCTGTCTCCAAATAAAATACAAAATGGTGCTGGGGATGTGGCTCAGTGGCTGAATGCCCCTGAGTTCAATCCCTGCTATAAAAAAAAGATGGTGGAAGTTTTAGGGTGGGCCTAGCTTTCAGGGCATGTCCTTGAGGGGATATGGAACCTTGGCCCCTTTCTGTTTCTCTCTTTGCTTCCTGTCTGCCATGAGATGAACAGACCTCCTGTGCCATATGCTTTACCATGATATACTGGGTACTGAGAAGCCCAAAATAAAAGAGCCAACTGACCTGGGGCTGAAACCTCTAAGCATGAGTCAAAATAACCTTTCCTCCTTTTAAGTTGGTTATCTCAGGTATTTTGCCACATTTAACAGAAAACAGACCAATATACTAGTCAGTTTGCTATAGAAACAACTCAGAAATCTCAGTGGCTTTGAACAACAAAGGTATAGTCTTGCACCACTGTATGTCTTCAGTGGCTGTTCAGGCTGTGCCTGTCTTTGGGTCCTTGAGAAACACAGGTCTTTGAAATGGCTGCATCTCCAACCCTGGTGGTGGCTATGCCGGACAGGGAGGCTTTCCCCAACTTGGTACTGGAAATACATCACTCTACCCTAAAAGCTAAACTCATGATTTGTATTACCAACACATTGGCAGGAATTATTCACTTAGTTTCACCAAACCACAAAGGATTCATGCAATGAAGACCTTCCCAAGGAAGTGGATTAAAAATTTTTGGTAAAACCCACCACAAATAAGAAAATTGCCGGCAGGGATCTAATTGTCTCTAGGTAGTTTTCTTATGCTTTAAATGCAGTAACCCACTTGCTACTTACAGAAGTTCTTTTTTTTCATAAGAATCTTTGAAAATCATGTTTTAATATAAGGAAAATGCTTAAAATAGTACATGTCACATGGTAAAATTTTTTTTTAAATTTTTATTGTTGGTTGTTCAAAACATTACATAGTTCTTTGTGGTGAGCCGCTTCTGCCGTTTATGCAAATTATGGTCGCCATTACAAGATGGCTTTGGCTCCGCTGTGGTCTGTGACAAACAACTCCTTATTTGGGAGAGTTGGCGCATGACTTTTCATCACCCTATGAGAAAGCTCCACGTGGCTGCTTTGCATTGGGGCTTGAGATGCTTTATTAAGGCTGGGAGGGGCATCCGAGAGGGAGAAGAAGAACTATCAAGGGCCTGAAATAAACTACTGAAAGAAGATTCCTGAGTGTTGTGTCTTCCTTGCGGGCAAGAAGTCGCGACAAGTGGTGCCGA
>NW_026000136.1:5095543-5141550 GCF_001458135.2 Marmota marmota marmota
CCCCGCGCCGCGGGCTCGGCAGTCGCGCTCAAGCCTCGGCCCGGACACTAGATCACACAGGCACTCACACTTGACGCCAGCCCGTCCGGTCGACGTGCACCCCACAGGTTCCCAAATCCTCGCCCACCCGAGGGCACAGCCTGGGAACCCGGGCGGCGGTCACCTGGACGGACAGGAAGCCAGGCGAGGCCGCGGCGAGGCGCATGCGTGAGCACGCACACAGGGAGAAGCGCACATGCGCAGGACGCCGCCCGAATCCCGCGGGACCCCTACTCGGACTCTATTTCCCAAAAGTCTGCGCGCCGCCGGACTTAGGGAACGATGCAAAGGTCTCTGCCTCGTCCTGCGGTTAAGAGTTGCTGTGCTAAGAGCCCTGGCCGCCTCGAACCTCAAGCTCGGTTTCGCATTTGTCTCCGGTCCCTTTCTGCTTCTAGCAGCGGGTTGAGTGGTTGGTCCCAGGAGCCCAGGTTCTCTCCTTCCTCAGAGCCTTAGGTAGGGACCCAAGTTCTGACAAACCGAAGGAGGGTGTGTCCTGCTAGGCTAGGCTACAGCAGATGTCCAGCGATGCTGTCCACGGAAGGGAAAGAAGACAGAAACCGTAGCTTTTCCAGATCGTACAAGTAATGTGCCCAAACTGCAAAAAGACAGCGCACACCAACTGAAAGGAACCACCTGTGACTGTGCCTGTCCGAGAAGATCACGTTTAGAGTTAGGGACAAATGTCCATCCTCGAAAAGGATGGAGACCATAAGTACAATGAGTTCTCACTAATTCGGGCTGAAATAATGTAACAGTTCTCTGGCCCAATTAGTTTTTAAAAGCTGGTGGGGGAAATAGTAAAAATAAAATCTGCCAACCCAGAAACTCCTCTGCACAAATGCAGAAAGTGAAGACAACCGTTTTTATCCCGAGGAAGCACTGAGCCAGACTGTGATGCGCATCCTAGGCGAACCACTAAGGAGACTGCAGGAGGACGCCTCACCTTTCTAATACCAAGCAGGGACCCTCCAGCCCGCGCACCCGGGCTCAGGATAAACTGCAGCTGGTCCTGGGTGAAAGCACTTGACGCACCGTGGGCTCGCCATTCTCACAGGACTCATCCTGAGTTCATCTGGTAATCGAGGTGGTCGTCCGAGCTCTTGCCTTTATCCCAACGAAAAGCAAAACTTCTCACATCTCTGTGACAAGCAGGTAGATACAGCTCAGAGTAGGGTGCCTGCACCAAACTCCCAAGGTGACAGGGAGATAGGGACGCTGTCTTCCTCAAGGTTTACATCTTAGAGAGATGACTCAGGCCTAGAAATGCATTCCTGGCTGGAATGCTGGCAAGCAGTTTATACCACTTTTTAAAAGATTTAGATGTGAATCAAAGGGAGACAGGAAATATTTCTAGGACCAGTTCTCTAAAGGAGAACCTTTGCAAAAGGGAGAAGAGAGACAGTCTCTACCTTTTGTCAACAAGCAAAATGTAATCTTTTATTTAATATTTATTAAGTTCTCAATTTACAATGCTGAGGATGGAACCCAGCTCAGCCAGCACTCTTCCACTGAGCCACACACCCAGTCCCATCTTAAAAACAAAACAAAAACCTATAAGATGCAAATAACAATGTCCAAGAATATGGTAAAAGTAAAGGCAAAAAATAATATATTCAGGATAATGAACACAATGTATTTTAACATAAAGATGCACTTTCACAAGGATATTTTATTTTTTTTTATTTTTTTTTTTTTTATAGAGTGAGAGAGGGAGGGAGAGAGAGAATTTTTAATGTTTATTTTTTATTTCTCGGCGGACACAACATCTTTGTTTGTATGTGGTGCTGAGGATCGAACCCGGGCCGCACGCATGCCAGGCGAGCGCGCTACCGCTTCACAAGGATATTTTAAATAATAAATCCATGTGTGTGATAATTACAAAGTACTCCAGAATTCTTTTAACCTTTAAAAAAATTTTTTTAAGTTGGAGTTGGATACACAATATCTTTATTTGTATGGTACTGAGGATGGAACTCAGTGCCTTATACATGCTTGGAAGGGGTGCGCTACCCCTGAGCTAGCCCCGCCCCCTTTTTAAACTTTTATTTATTTTCATGCAGTGCTGGCCTAACACGTGTTAGGCAAGCGCTCTACCTTTGAGCTACACTCCCAGCCCCATCCAAAAAGTTTTTTTAAAGGAAAATTACAATATAAAAAATATGATGTGCACTTAAGATAGGGCAAAAATCAAATCCCACATTCTCCAGCAGGTTTTTGTCTCTGTGGTGTTGGGTAAGTTAGGTAAGCTTTCCTTCTTGACCTGTAGTTGTAGGTCATTAAGTAGGTGATGACTGGTGTCAACCACTTCAGTCTCAGCACCTGCCACCAGCCACCTGGATGAATAAGGCAAACATTTGACCCCACTCCAGTGCCTCCTTGAGCCCACAAAGCACCCCTGCACTCTGCACACCAATGCAGGTGTGTCAGATGGTTGTAGAAACATAGGTCCTTGTCCAGGAGCTAGATAGAATAAGGATCCACATGGGATGAGGCAGCTGGGAACCAAGTTGGGGAAGCAGGTCAGAGTGAGCAATGGGAATGAAACCCAAGCTCTGGAATGAGGGTTTCCAGATGTTTGCTTGCAGCAGAGAGGAGATGGAGAGGGGCCACCTTTGTAAAAAAGCTTCAGAGCAGGTGAATTTGGGGGCCCCAGCAGCAGACCCAAGCTTCAGCTCCAGCTGTCACTTATGCTATGTGACTAGGGCAACTTTCTGAGCCCAGTTCTCTTATCTAACAAAAGAGGGACAAAGAATGAATCGAACAACTTATCTCTCCCAGCATTCTTTCCAGACAGGGTTTAACATTATTGTGGCTGACAAAGAGAGATTTGCGAGGACCAGCTCCATGATCACAGAATAATCAAAAGGGTGAATTTACAACTAAGGGACAATGAAAGCATAATGGATGTATATTTACGTCTATACGTCAGCACATCCAGCCCTTCATTTTGTCTTTAGACTGAAAATATTCTTTCATATGGATGAAACACATTTTTTTACCCATTCATCCACTGGAGGACATTGGTGTGGTTTTCCCTCTTTGGCTTCCGTGAATCATACCGCTGTGAAGATATGTGTACAGATCCTTTGGGTACCTGTCTTCATTTCTTTGGGGATATATATGTAGGAGTAGAATTGCTGGATCACAGTGGGAGTCTATGTTTAACTTGTAGGGGAGCCACCAAACTGTTTCCACCATTTATAATTCCATGGGAAATGTTAAAGGAGTTTTAGTTTCTCTCTTTGCCAACATTTGTTATTTTCCATTTTGGTTATCATAGCCATCCTTACAGCTGTGAAGTGGTTTCTCTTGGTGGTTTTGGTTTGTATTCCTAAATCAATCTTGGTTATTGCTTGCAAAGGATTTGCCCCATCAGAGATAGCAACTTAATTCATTATTTTTAATGAAATAGTGAATTAACTTCTATTAAATTTTAAGTTTTTCTAGTATATAATCTATTTTCCAAACAAATTAGCAAATAGTCTCTTTTATTCATAGACTTGTGACACAACATATATCCCCACATGCAGTTTTGTTGGTAAGATATTAATGGAATTGTACCTATGATTATAATTCTTCATGATACTTGGTTTTATTTAATTTGTTACCTGGCATTAAATATCACCAAAAATCTCTGACAATTTCTCTATTTTTTAGGGTTAGCATTTGTATTTCAGATAACCTTTGCCGAATTGTATACAAAGGAACCCACTGGTAAGACCATAAAGCTATAGTTAGTATCCGTTGAACAATGTTTGTTTAGCTGATTTTGCATGGAGTTGTGAAATGGATCCAAATTTCGAAGCTTCTGTTATTCAGCCTCCTAAACTCAGATTCAAACCTTCCCTGGACTTGCCTCATGGAGCAAAGATGATGGATTTAACCAGGTTCAATTAAAGATCAAACAGTTGGGAATTAGACTGTCTATAATCTATTACTTCTGGAGAAACTCTTATTTCTTATAGTCATCTGCTTTGCAACCAACCTCACCACTTTGCAGAGAAGCAGCCGAGGTAAGTCCAACACTCTACCTATATGCTTTGCAAAGCAGGAATCAAGAAAAATGACATACACTTATTGGACAGAAAAATGTTTCAATAGCTAGAAAAAAACATTCTGAAGGAGACTGCACACACTCACAGCTGCAGATGTAGTTCCAGCAGCTCACACCACTAGTAATACCAGATGGAATTGAACCACTGCTGATACACCTCATTTTGGCTACTTGCATTATACAGTACTGTTTTGCAGGTATTTGACCTGGAGAGCAGATATCTTTAGCCAATCTTAATAAGACAATTTAGGCTGATTGACAGGTAACACTTCTAAAATTAGCAACTTTTTATCTAAAAATCTTCAGTTAATTTCGGGTAAAGATTTTAAATGAGGATGCACTAGGTGTAGTAGTATGGATCAGGAGTGTCCCTAAAGGCCCATGCATTGAATGTTTTGTCTACATCCTGGGGTGCTATTAGGAGTTGGTAAAGCTGAGAGTAGTGATGCACACCTGTAATCCCAGTGGCTTAGGAGGCTGAGGCAGGAGAATCGTGATTTCAAAGCTGGCCTCAGCAAAAAGCAAGGTTCTAAGCAACTCAGGGAGACCCTGTCTCCAAATAAAATACAAAATGGTGCTGGGGATGTGGCTCAGTGGCTGAATGCCCCTGAGTTCAATCCCTGCTATAAAAAAAAGATGGTGGAAGTTTTAGGGTGGGCCTAGCTTTCAGGGCATGTCCTTGAGGGGATATGGAACCTTGGCCCCTTTCTGTTTCTCTCTTTGCTTCCTGTCTGCCATGAGATGAACAGACCTCCTGTGCCATATGCTTTACCATGATATACTGGGTACTGAGAAGCCCAAAATAAAAGAGCCAACTGACCTGGGGCTGAAACCTCTAAGCATGAGTCAAAATAACCTTTCCTCCTTTTAAGTTGGTTATCTCAGGTATTTTGCCACATTTAACAGAAAACAGACCAATATACTAGTCAGTTTGCTATAGAAACAACTCAGAAATCTCAGTGGCTTTGAACAACAAAGGTATAGTCTTGCACCACTGTATGTCTTCAGTGGCTGTTCAGGCTGTGCCTGTCTTTGGGTCCTTGAGAAACACAGGTCTTTGAAATGGCTGCATCTCCAANTCTCTTTATGTTATCCCATATTTCTTGGATGTTCTGCTCTTGGTTTCTTAACAGTCTTGCTGAGCTGTCTATGTTCTTTTCAAGTTGAAATACTTTGTCTTCATTGTCTGATATTCTATCTTCTAAGTGTTCTACTCTGCTGGTAGTATTCTCATTTGAGTTTTTAATTTGGTTTAGTGCTTCCTGCATTTATAGGATTTCTGTTTGTTTGTTTTTTTATAACCTCTATCTCCCTGTATAGTTGATCTTTTGCTTCTTGGATTTGTTTATGTAATTCATTGTCGAAGTGATCTTTCATTGTCTGATTTTGATGTCTAATGTCTTCCTTGAGACTCCAGATCATCTGAAGCATGTATATCCTGAATTCTGTATCTGACATTCCATCTGCTGCAGATATTACCTCTTCTAAAGTTGAGTTGACCTGCATTGCTTGTGGTCCTTTCTTTCCTTGTCTTTTCATATTGCTCGCGTTTCTTTCTGCTTGGTGAAACTGTTGTGTTATTGAATTTTCCCCCTATATATTTATATTGCTCTTGTATAGTTGCAATGTCTCCCTTTTGTGGAGAAAGACAATGTTAACAGTTCTCAATATCAATAGTACATCATCTAAGCACACGTTTTCCTTATTACTACATTTATAGCTAGACTCTATGTCTACAAATGTTGATTACAATTTTCGTTTACAAATATAGTCCTTAGTTTCATGAAAGGCATACCATTTCTGGTAGCTTGAAGAAAACTGGATTTCAGGTGTAGGATGTTATGTTTATGGGGATAGGAGTCAGGGTATGGGGTTAATCTAACTTAGTAACTTTGGAGAGCTCTAACCAATAGATGGGTAATTTATGGAAGAATGTATAGATTCAAATTCCTATCTGTATTTATATGATTACCCTACTTATGAATAGTAGAATTTAGGGGGTTGGAAGTGGGATAGAGGGAGTAGGAGGGAGGAAAACAGATAGCAAGGAAAGGGAGAGAAAAATGAGAGCGGGAAAAGGAAAATATGAGGAAAAAAAGAAAAGGAATAAAAAGGGGGAAGGGAGGTGGGGCATATGCAATTCCTCTATAGTATATTATTCTGGTGATTCAGTTGTTAAAGACCTTTTTCATGTACAATTTTTTGGTTTCACATATGTTGAGGTTGCGAAGACCCGAGGGGGAAGGGTAGAGGAGACTGGGTGAATGGCTGAAAAGAGAGAGAGAAGAGAGAAAAAGAAAGAAAAAAAGAAAAAAATGTCTCTCAGAACTCTGTTTTCATTTCTTCCAGTTGGTGGCATTGTCTATTCCTATAACCCATCATCTGGGTTCAGGATGGTGGTAGTAGTCAGTGTGAGAGGACTTGAGCTTCCACCTGTGGCCTCTCTACTCTTATTCTCTGAGATGTAAACCAGGTGCCTGAGCTGCTGCAGAACCGCACTGGTAGCCACGCCAGTCAACCGGTTGGTGGGTTTTAAGGGTTGGTGGGATTTTCCAAGATGAGTTCCATCAGTTTTTCTCATAAGGTGTTTGATGAGGTGGGGGTGTTGGGGAAACCTTATGTTTGTCAAGAGCTCGGTCAGGTGACCCCACGGGCGGGCGGCAGGGCCCCTCCTCCAGTTGGAGTGGTCTGTCTACCTCACTGGTGGGAGGCTGGGCTCCTCTAACTGGGGAGGTCTGTCTACTGCTCAGGCAAGTCGCTGGGCCTGTTCTCCAGTTGGCAGGTCTGCCTACCGTGCAGGCGCAGGCGGCGGCTGTGCCCCTCCTCCAATTGGGGTGCTCTGTCTACCACGCCGGTGGGCCGCTGGGCCCCTTCTCCTGGACACACAGCCTGCCTACCTTGCAGGCGGTGGCTGGGCCCCTCATCCAATAGGGGTGATCTGTCTACCGCGTGGGGGGGGACCCTGGGCCTGTTCTCCAGGTCGCAGGTCTGCCTACCTTGCAGGTGCGGGTGGCGGCTGTGCTCCTCCTCTAATTGGGGTGATCTGTCTATTATGCCGGCGGGCCGCTGGGCCCCTTCTCCGGGTTGCGTGGTCTGCCTACCTTGCGGGCAGCGGCTGGGCCCCTCCTCCAATAGGGGTGATCTGTCTACCACGTTGGCGGGCTGCTGGGCCTGTTCTCCAGGTTGCAGGTCTGCCTACCTTCCAGGCACAGGCGGCGGCTGTGCCCCTCCTCCAATTGGGGTGATCTTTCAACTAGGCTGGCGGGCCACTGGGCCCCTTCTCCAGGACGGGCAGTCTGCCTACCTTGCAGGCGGCGGCTGGGCCCTTCCTCCAATTGGGGTGATGTGTCTACCATGCTGGCGGGCCGCTGGGCCTGTTCTCCCGGTCGGTCGCAGGTCTGCCTACCTTGCAGGCACGGGTGGCGGCTCTGCCCCTCCTCCAATTGGGGTGATGTGTCTCCAGAAGTTCTTGAAGTAGAATACACTGTCACATTTTAAAGATGAAGGAACTAAAGTCTGAAAAGAAATCAAAGATTTTCACCATGAACACATGAAATTCAGAACAGTGAGTCTTTCAACAAAGGCCAAGGCACTGCTTGGCAGCTCAGTATAATTGCATCTCTCTCTTCTCTGCTCCAACTTTGACTCAATCAGCGAAACATGGTAAGAACCCCTTTACTAAGCTGAGTAACAAAAGCTTAGGAAGCAGCATTTTATATTCAGATTCTGAGTCAAGCATCCCATATTCATATATGTGCTCTCACTTAAAGTTGAGTTTTCCCTTCTTAGTCAAATGTCTGCTGAATCTATGTAGATGCCCTGAAAAAAAAACTCCAATTTTTTAATTACTGAGTCAATAAATGTATTAGTCAGCATTCTGTTACTGGAATAAAATACGTTCAATAATCAATGTAAGAAGAGGACAGGTTGCCTGTCCTGGTGGTGCACACCTGTAAAATTGGGAGACCCTACAACTTGGGAGCTTGAGGTAGGAGGTTCCCAAGTTCAAAGCCAGCCTAGGCAACTTAGAACTTTTCACAAAATAAAAAATAAGAAATAAATAACTAGGGATATAGCTCAGTGGAAAAGCATTCCAATGTCGTGACCCCTCACCAGCAAGGGAAACACGACACAGGATTCTTCTTTCAACAGTTTATTCAGGCCTTGAGTCATCTATCATCTTCTAGCGCCCACGCCCAACACACCCAAGCACAGCTTAATAAAGCCCCCCGCATCCCAATCCTAAGCCGCTACGTGGATCTCTCTCATAGGGTGGTAAGGGATTACGCGCCAACTCTCCATAAAAGGAGTTGTTTATCACAGGCCACAGTGGAAGCCGGCGCCATCTTCTAATGGCGGCCACGGTCTATAAGAATGGCTTACCACAGTTCCCCCTTCTATTTTATATAACAATGCAGGCGAAAGTAGAGGTCCTATCCCACTGTGCAGAAGTGGCTGCAATGTATGGTTCAGTCCTAAGGAGGCGCCTTCCCCAGACCTGATCCCATATCAGCCGACGCCTTTTTTCGTAGGGCGGGGCGTGGACGTCAAACCCGCATGCAATAGGACATGCTTTCCTTGAGGTCCGTTGAGGGATCACTCAAGTGCAGTGCCTTGCCTCGCATCCTGCATCGTGACGACGGCGAGAAGTAGGATAACACAGGTAGCCTGGTAATAATGACAAAATTTAAGTTGGCAACACAATCCCTAAGCCCCAGAGGAAGGTAAAGAGTCTGTAGCCGAGAAGAAAGACCAGTCCTGAAACCCATCTGCGTGCAATGGTAACAAGACCTGCAGAGTGCAAGGGCTATTCAGCACTGGGAGAGAATAAGGAAGAGGACAGGCCAATCCCAGTGCAATGTGAAACTAACTTGGGGTGCAATGGCCCTGCCCAGAAATCACTGTTTAAGATGTGCAAGCCAGATTTGTGGAGAAATGCCATTTTCTAAGGCCGCAAGAGCCTGTACAATCATAGCCTTTTCTTGTGCATGGCGAGTTTTAAGGCGACAGAGAAGCCACAAACAAAGTATAACACCGAAGCAACACATTGCCCCAAAAATGCCCACTCCCACCCATTCCTTAAAGAAGGAAAAGGCAGAGGATAGCCAACTGGTGAATTGACCCAAAGTCACTGGTTCGACACGGGTACTATTCAAAACAGCAATCTGAGTTAGTTGAGACTGGATCAAGTTTTCTGCTTCCATGGACCAGGTTCCGGATAGATACTCCCCGATGATGCGGGAGGCATTTCTGGAATCATTAAATCTGACAGAGGTTATACATAAATGCGCACGTTGATCGACACAACCCAAATGTACTAGATCAAACAACTCCTCAACTTGAGCTTGAAGCAGATCTATCCTTTGATTAGCAGCCAGAATCCCAGATAAAATGTGTTGATTAATTCTACTTTGAGATTCAAGTATGGTGGATGTTTGTTGAATAACCTGATTAATAGTGGCAGCAGTTTGTACCTGGCTGGCCATGGCTACTCCAGCTGTAACTGCTGCAGCAGCAGATACCGCCACAGCTGTCACTATAGCTGCCGTAATTCCAAAATCTCTACGGGCTCTAATCAGTTCAACAATAGGAAAAGACTCTGGATCTGCAGTAACCGGAATCGGGACAAAGGTCGGAACTTTCATAACCACTGCCGTAGTCCAGGAGCCATTCCAACACTCAGACAAATAGCAGGTAATATTAGAACAATTAAGCATCCCCTGTGATGTATCATTAGCCAAAATAAACAGGAACGGAGATTGGAGACAGACTGCTGCGGAGGGTAATGTAGCATTAGATAATTGTGAATTATTTGCAGAAATTTTAAGCCTCCTACCTCGCTCCGAGTCTTGGGTACTGCCAGAAACATTAAACAGCCAACTTTGGACTCCTCGTAATTGAGCCAAAGCGGAAATATCAGCTGTGGCTCCCTTTTCATTGGAAATCAACCATTGAAACCAAGACCAACCTGCTCCTATAGAGGAATTATTGTTGGAAGAATTATACAAGTATCTTTTAAGAGAGGGGGAAAGGGAGAAACCTTTAGCGACCTGATGTTTCTCCCAAGAATGATCTTGGCAAGGCGTGAATGTTGGGGGGAAGCCACACTCAGGAGTGCAATAAGGAGAAGCCTTAAAATGAGTGGCATTAGAGGTCTGATTAGAAGGAGACAACGGAATTAACACCTGGGAAGTAATGGCCAGAGTGGTAATATTAAGCTCAGAAGTATTTGTCAAGCTTCCTGAGCCCTGGTTTTTCCCTGAGCTAATTTGTAGGAGCACTGCACCCAAAACTCCCTGCGAGATCCGACTGTACTGCAATGGGTCCTCCCAGTTAGTCAAGTTCTTAAGTTTTAAATGGATGCAATCACCCTTGGAAAAACTGAAGCAAAAAACTCCTGTGAGATTGATGCTGGAGAGATTGAAGGACCGATCTTGGTCCCCTCTAGGGGAAACACAAGGAGCAGACATCTCACATGAAGTAGAAAAAAGAGTGGGGAGAACACTAGAATTGCTATGAACCGGCATCGGCATTGGCCACGTTCGAGCTACCGCCCACCACTGCATTGATGTCCCCTGTACCATCGATATCAGCATTAGAACCAGGACACTCAGTAGAAGGATGGTCCTCATCATGAGATTGTTGTAGCGCCTCCTGTTGTTGGTTGATTGATGTCGGGACTCTTCTTGTCAGGCGTTCTGGAACCCACACCGGCTCCGTCCGGTCCTGTGGGAAAACACAGACGGAACCTCGTGCCCATGCCAGCACGGGATCAGGCCCATACCATTGTCCAGAAAGTACATCTTTCCACTTAACGTGCCCAAAGTTCGGGGCAGAGGGCGAACAGTGCCTAGTCGCAGCAGAGCGCCCTTGGATGTCCAAATTCAAGAAATTAATAGTAAATAGAGCCAGGGAGAGGCGCTCTTTCGGGGTGTGGCCTAAGCCAATTCCCCCTTTTTGTTTTATTAACATCTCTTTTAGAGTCTTATGAGCACGCTCTACAATACCCTGACCTTGTGGATTGTAAGGTAAACCATGGACAAGCTGGATACCCATCTGGCTGCAAAAGGAAGAAAATTGTCGTCCAGTATACGCTGGACCATTGTCCGTTTTAATGGTCTGTGGTAAGCCCCATGCTGCCCAGGCTTCCAAGCAATGCGTGATAACATTTCCAGCCTTTTCACCAGACAAAGCAGAAGCATGGATAATGCCAGAACAAGTATCCACAGACACATGGACATACTTAAGCTTGCCAAAGTCAGGGATATGAGTGACATCCATTTGCCATATTGTTAAAGACCGCAAACCACGAGGATTTACGCCCACAGAAGGAGGATGATGCAAAATGACGCAATTAGGGCAATCCAAGACAATCTGGCGAGCATCAGCACGGGAGATAGTAAAGCGCTTTTGAAGTGCTCGTGCATTAACATGAAATTTACTGTGAAAGTTTCTAGCTTGGTCTAAGGAGGAAACGAGGAACATCCAAGAAGGACGAGTAGCAAGGTCAGCTTGGGCATTGCCAGCAGAAAGAGCACCCGGTAAACCTGTGTGAGCTCGAATATGCAAAGGGTAAAAACAGGCGGAGCGATTCCAAATCAGTGTTTGAAGATGGAGAAAAAGGGAAGACATTACTCCTGATGTGTGTATGGGACCCACTGCTTCCAACACCTTTAAAGCTTGAACTACATAAATAGAATCTGAGATTAAGTTAAAAGGAAATGGACATTGTTCAAATACTTTTATGACAATTTGTAACTCCACCCATTGTGGATTGCCAGGAGCAAACTGATGTTGGATAGGAGGTTGATCATTTACCACATAGGCTCCAATACCAGTTTTGGATCCATCTGTAAAGATATTTGCAGCTCCTGGGATAGGCGTAGAAGAAGTGATTTTAGGAAAAATGATAGGATGTTCCTTAACAAATGTTATAAGAGGATGTGAAGGATAGTGATTATCTATCTCTCCTGGAAAAGAGCATCGCAATATAGCCCAATTATCCAGGTTAGCACACAAAACTTGAATTTGTTGACACGTATAAGGGACAATCACAGACGTCGGAGGAAAACCAAAAAATTGTATACTTTGTTGTATCCCTAACATAGCTAAGGAAGCAACTGCATCAGGATAATACTCAAGGGATTTTCCAGGGGATATACGTGGATGTATCCACAATAAAGGACCATCTTGCCATAAAACTCCAGTGGGTTGCCGTACAGTGGCGAGCACACATAATTGAAGAGGCTTATCCTCTTGAAGCCTGCAAAGGCTAGCATGTTGTATAGCCTCCTCCACTTTCAGCAGCGCTGACCTTGCTTCCTCAGTAAGATGCCGAGGGGAAGAAAGGTCTGAATCACCTTTAAGAATTTCATACAAGGGTTTTAATTCAGCATTGGGAATATGTAAATAACCCCTAATCCAATTTATGTCACCCAATAATTTTTGGAAATCATTTAAGGTACGTAAATTATCAGTCCTGAGAGTCACCTTTTGGGGTGTAATAGTTTTACAAGAGATACTAGCACCAAGATAATCAATAGAACCTCCTGTTTGTACTTTATCAGGTGAAATAAGCAAGCCCTTTGATTGTAATAAATGTACCAAATCAGTGTAAGCTGCTTCCAACATATATTTGGTTTTGGCTGCCAGCAATATATCATCCATATAATGTATACACTTTAACAATGGATACTTTTGTCTGAGTGGAACAATGGTCGCTCCTACAAACATTTGACACATTGTAGGACTATTGGCCATGCCTTGAGGCAAAACCACCCATTCAAACCTTTGATCAGGTTCCTCATGATTACATGAAGGCAGAGTAAAAGCAAAACGTTCGGAGTCCTGAGGATGCAATGGAATGGAAAAGAAACAATCTTTAATGTCTATACATATCACTGGCCAATTTTTTGGAATTGTTGAAAGCAAAGGCAAACCTCTCTGAATGGGTCCCATGAGCTGCATTTGAGCATTAATGGCCCGTAGATCATGTAACAACCGCCATTTTCCAGACCTTTTTTTAATAATAAATATGGGTGTATTCCATGGAGAAGTGGAGGGTTTTATATGACCCAACTTTAATTGTTCTTGTACTAAAGCATAAGCTGCAGTCAATTTTTCAGAGGGGAGCGGCCACTGAGGAACCCACACCGGCTCCCCTGTTTTCCAGGTAATGGGCACCTGATCCTCAGCGGCCCCTAAGAAAAACCCAGCCTATGTCTATCAAGTTTTTGTTGAGGTTCTAAAGGATGTCTACGCCCCTGCAAATTTTTTCCTAATCCAAAACCTGGTCTATATCCCATGTCCTGCATTATCTTTTGGGCAACTGGTGAATATTCATTACTAAGTTGAAACCCCATGTCCTTCATAAGATCACGTCCCCATAGAGAGATTGGGAGATCGAGCACATATGGTTGAAAAGTGCCAGAACGTCCTTCAGAATCTTTCCATGATAAATGCCTGCAGCTGACTTGTGGAGCTTGAGCGTATCCCAAACCTCTTAGTGATTGATTTGAGAGCTGCACCGGCCACCCCTTTGACCAGTCCTTTAATGCAATTATGCTACGATCCGCCCCAGTATCTAGTAAACCTAAAATTGATTTGCCCTCTATAGTTAACTTTAAAGTGGGACGGTCATCCATATCTAAGGACAGGTAAACACAATTCCCTCCGGTAGTTCCAATTTCAGCACTTGTCCTTAAAAAGGAATCAGCAGGAAAGCGGGTATGTAAACTGGGTAAAATTAGCAATTGAGCAACCCGGTCTCCTGGGGAGATGGACACAATGCCTTTTGGAGCTTCCACCATAACCTTCACTGTTCCCACCGTATCCGGATTAATAATCCCAGGGAAAACATGAAGGCCTTGTAGGACAGAGGAAGCACGCCCAATTAACAAGCCCACAGTGCCAGGTGGTAAAGGTCCTTTAAATTCAGTCTCCACCAGTTGGACTCCCATTTTAGGTGTTAATACGAGTCTGGCGGCGGAGCAGAGGTCCAGTCCCGCGGCACCTGCAGTGGCTCTCCGCGATTCTTGGGATGGCGCAGGGACGGCCATGACTCGGTTTCCATTGTCCCATTTTCCATTGCCCCATATATTTGTGGGCCCTGGGGTCGGGGGCCCCCCCGGCCGTTTTTTGACATGTTTCTATCTTTTAAAGGTTGACCATGTATATCTCTGACGGACCTACACTCATTAGCCCAATGCTTTCCCTTTTTACATCTGGGGCATAAGCCCGGTTGACGGCTAACAGAGGTGGGCTCAATTTTGGATGTTCCCTTCTTGTTAGGACATTCTCGTTTAAAATGTCCTCCTTGACCGCACCCAAAACACTTTCCGACAACAGGGCTGGATTTATGTGATAATTGAAGGACAGCAGCAGCAAGGCCTGCATTAGTTAACGGCCCACCTATTTCTCTACAGACTTTCATCCAGGCCTCTATGCCTTTGTTTTTATAAGGAGTAATAGCTGCTTTACATTCTTTAGTACATTGTTCAAAGACAAGTTGTTTAATCAAGGGCATTGCTCTATCAGGGTCACCAAAGATTTTTCCTGCGGCGTCCACCATCCTGGCAACAAAGTCTGAGAAAGGTTCTGTGGGGCCTTGTATAATTTTTGTCAAATTGCCAGACACTTCTCCTCTATTTGGGAGTGATTTCCATGCACGGATACAAATGTTATTAATCTGTTCATATACCTCAGGGGGGTATCCTGTTTGTTGATTAGCAAACCTGCCTTGTCCCAAAAGCATATCCTTATCCCAGGCAGGGCGTCCCGCTGCATGATTTTGGGCAGCTTGCTCTACTGCACCCTCTAGCATAAATGCTCTCCAATCCAAGTATTTCCCTGGGGAAACACAAGCGCGGACTAGACTAGCCCAATCTGAAGGAGTCATGCAAAATCTAGTAAGTCCCTCCACCTGAGTAAGGGTGAAAGCGGCATCTATGCCATAAGTGCGGACAGATTCTGCCAAGGTTTTAATTATCTTAAAGTCTAAAGGCTCATGATATCTTCCCCTGTTATTGTCCTGAAATACAGGGTATGCAAGTCCCATATCTGTATTAACTGTCCTCCAAACTTGCGCATGAAAAGATCTCCCGGAACCTTGGCTCCCCCCCACATACGGGGGTGGGGCAACCGGCACCATATCTTCTTCTAGATATTCTACCTCCTCCTCCTCAGAGTTTTGTTGACCGATATTAGATCCCTTCCCCTTCTTACAGTAGGCCTGCGTGCCCTGTGTCTCCTTTTTCTTCTTTTTCATTTTTATCTTACGTAGTTGTTGTAGCAATATATCAAGGTCCTCAGAACTCTCTGAGTCGCTTGTGTTCTCAGGCGTTTTTAATTCGGTCAAGTCTGGGTAGAGCCTTCTCCTATTTTTATTTTCAGGCTCTTTTGCCTTCTCACTACTCTTACTCTTAATACTCTCTGCCACTTCACTATGTGATCCTTCAGATTTTTCCTCATGTAGTTGCTCAAGAACAGCTTGACCCTCACTCACAGCTTCTTGGCATTTACTATCTGCTATACATCCTCTAACTAACTTCCAAAGTGGTATAACACCACCCTCTAAGGTGCCTTGCTCACGAGCGAAATCTAGATCTTTCCCTAATTTGTCCCAGCTAGGAATCGTAAGACTCCCTGAAAAGGCAAACCAAGGAGCTGCTATATCAGCTTCTCTCAAAAACATCTGCAAAGTGCTCTGCTTTACCTTAAGTCCTTTTGAACGTAGCAACCCATCTAGGGCCAACAAAATTGGGCTTGAAGAGGTAGCGCCCATAATGTCTCCAAAGATATAATGAAAGTGAAAGTACAAAAATCCCCGCTCTCTCCTTTTCTACGGAGGAGCGTTCCGTTCTATGAAATCCCCGCTCTCTCCTTTTCTACAGAGGAGCGTCCCGCTACTTACTTGCGGATTCCCACTTACCTGGGAACTTACTGGTGCACCACCCTGACTGCTGAAAGTTCTGGATCCTGGGTTCGAGGAATATGATTCCCTGTACGGGCCACCAATTGTCGTGACCCCTCGCCGGCAAGGGAAACACGACACAGGATTCTTCTTTCAACAGTTTATTCAGGCCTTGAGTCATCTATCATCTTCTAGCGCCCGCGCCCAACACACCCAAGCACAGCTTAATAAAGCCCCCCGCATCCCAATCCTAAGCCGCTACGTGGATCTCTCTCATAGGGTGGTAAGGGATTACGCGCCAACTCTCCATAAAAGGAGTTGTTTATCACAGGCCACAGTGGAAGCCGGCGCCATCTTCTAATGGCGGCCACGGTCTATAAGAATGGCTTACCACATTCCAAGATTCAAACTAAAAAAAAAATGTACAGATTGCACAATTGTTCTGGGGCTTGGTGAGGAGAAGGGCCTGATGGCCAGCATATAGAGGAGCAAAGCTCCTTATGTTAGGCAGCCGGGAAGCAAGGGAGAAAGAGGCATGGATGTGACTCAGTGCTAGAGTGCCTGCCAAGCGTGCATGAGGCCCTGGGTTCAGTTCCCAGGACAGCAGGGGTGGGGGAAGAGGCTGAGATCATACTACCTACTTCTAGAGCTCAGCCCAATGAACAACTTCCTTCAATTAAGGAAGGAACTACTAAATGTCCCATCACTTCATTCATTGAAGCATCATGCTGGGGACCAAGCCTTCCAGATTCAAACTATATCAAAGAAGGTCTGGAGGTCTCCAGTTCCTTCCATGGGTAAACTCTCTCTTTCTAGAATAACTGAATACTTAACTCCTTCACTCTCTCCTCCTGAATCCACACTGGGATCTGATGGGTTACCTTTTGTAGAGGATAGAGTGCAGATGATAGTTCAGGGCAAATAAGCCTCAGGACTGCAGGTATGAAACCTGACAGTAGGGCCAGCTCAATCAGAAACAAAGGCCAGAGGCTGGTGTACCTGGCTTGTAGTAGTCAATACACAGGTTTGTTTGCTGGGTACCAAAGGTCCTATGACATTCTCAACATATCCCTTTTGATTACCATGATAACTCTGGCTATTAATAAATATATCAAATTGTGTACAGATTCTCACCAAGTTTCAGCTTAATAGAGTATGATATTGACAGCTCATCCTGTCAATTTGTTCATATCTACAAGTGGAAAAATATATTATTATATACAAAGAATTGTAGAGCCTGCTTGGGTTGAGAATTTAGGGATTTTCCACTATATTTATGCCTTTAAAGGACACTATCAAGTCTTCCCATAAATTTCAGCAAAGTCTTGAATTAAACAGCCATCCTTTTGCAGGCCTCCACAATAATAATTAGGCTGTGCCATCTGCCACTGTGTGAAATGCCATCTAAATCCTATTTCCTCAGTACTAAGTACTAGTTCATCCCCAGTGAGTGAGTGCATAACCCATGTTGATATCTTGGTGTCCCCAGCCCATCTGTGGAATTCAGCTCATCCTGCACAAGTGTGAGCTTGTCCAGCGCTGCTACCTGGAGGCAGTTGTGGGGGAGGTCTGGAACCTCTTGACCAGCCCTTGCTGTTGTTGAGCATGGCCTGGTCTAAGTCCTTGTTGAGGGATTAAAAGTGACAATGGTGACAGAGAGACCACATGTCCAACTTCCAGGGTCATTTCTTTATGTACTTTTCTGCATCAAGGAGAGGACAGAAGCCATGCTTGGATGTCTAGGAAGCCATATGTTAAAGAAGGGTCGAGCCTGAATCTGCCTGGACCCTAGTTCTCACCTCTTACTGTGCTCCCACCTCATGCAACCCAAGACTGAGAGTCTCTTCACCTTGCTCCTTTTTAGTTCTGTGTGACCTCTGGCCACCATATCTCCTTAGATACTCTCTCCTTTCTGTTCAGGGACACTGCTGGCCCCATGTACACTCCTGCTCTGTAGATTGGAGACTCCCTATCTGGCCAGTGAGCTGGGCTCTCTCTGGGCTTGCCTCTTCTCTCAGAAATCTAAATTCCTGAGAAATTACATTCCATATATTTTGCCCGTTTTTTAAACTTGTTTCATTTGGGGCAGTAAACTGGACCCCTTGAATTCATATTGGGCAAAAGCATCAAAAGTCTACCTTTGGCATTCATTCTCTTTTTCCAAAGGGTTTCACTGGTTCTCTGCATCACAGAGGGGAAATTCTCTTTGAAGTCCAGAGACCTTGACTCGCTAGATGACAGAAAGGTGAGAGAAACAGACTCAGCAAGGCATGGAGAACCTTCTGGGGAGGAGGTGGTTGGAGCTTCCTTGTAAGTTTCCTGTTCATATAGACCCCAAAGCTGAGTCAGGGACTGTCAACTCCAAGAGGACTGCAGCCTGGTTCAGAGGGTCCCCCTCAGTGGAAGAGTTAAGGCATGTCAGAGTTCTAAACTGTCAGGTCCTCATTATACCTTGTCTACCTACAAAAATATTTCCTATTTATTTCCTTCTATAGTGATTTTAATTTCTTTAGGATCTTCATTGCCTTCCTCAATCAGAGATTTCCAAATTTGAAAATACATCCATGAAAACATTGTCAGTCTCATTCATTTAGAGTCTATGAAGCTAGGACCAGGCACCTGTAGTGTGGTGATTCTCCATGTGACCTTATGCTGAAAGGCTGGTATTTGCAAAGAATTTCTGTTCATGCTGATATCACTCTGGTATGACTCTCATCATTATTGCTTCAGACTGCATCCATAGGAGGAAAAGAGAAGTGGAGAGGTGAAGAAACCTGGGAGTTTACTCCATTTTTGGACAAAGTACCAATATATGGGCACTGCTGAGCTGGGTGCGAGTGGTGGTGCATGCCTGTAATCCCAGCAGCTCGGGAGGCTGAATCAGGAGGATCTTGAGTTCAAAGCCCACCTCAGAAAAAAGTGAGACACTAAGCAACTCAGTGAGACCCCATCTCTAAATAAAATACAAAATAGGGCTGGGGATGTGGCTCAGTGGCTGAGTGCCCCTGAGTTCAACCCCTGGTATGCAAATAATAATAATAATAATAATAATAATAATAATAATAATAATGGATGGGTACTGCTGAATTGTAGCATGTTTAGACCAGATGGACAGAAGAGATAGGAATATGCCAAAAAGGACTTGAATTGTGGCTGAAATAAGTGAGGCTTTTCATGGTCCAGAAGATAAACTTTAGTGGGACCAGAATATTGATACTACATAGTCATTCAGCACTTAAGAGATAAGATCTAATAAACATGCCATTAGGAAATTTCATCATCGTGGGAAATCAGAATGCACTTACACAAACTAATATGGCTCCAATTTCCTTAAGCAATGTAATCCTATTGGGCATATGCATATGTAGTGCATCATTGACTGAAACAGTCATTGGCACATGAGTGCATTAGAAAACTGTCCACTAAGCTGGGCATGGTGGCACACACCTGTAATCCCAGTGATTTGGTTGGCTGAATCAGGTGGATTGTGAGTTCAAAGCCAGCCTCAGCAAAAGTGAAGTGCTAAGCAACTCAATGAGAACCTGTCTCTAAATAAAATACAAAATAGGGCTGGGGATGTGGCTCAGTGGTAGAGTATCCCTGAGATCAATCCCTGATACCCCCCCCCCAAAAAAAAGAAAGAAAGTTGTCCACCAGAGAGAGTATGTGAACTTCTGAGTTGCTGTGAGTGGACCTAACCAGTTCTGATGGTTGAAGGTGTTATGAATGAAAATTGGATAATCAGAGCATACTGGCAATTGGTCTTCTACAGCAATAGTACCTACTTCTTTTTTTTTATTACAATGACTTTATTTTTATGTGATGCTGAGGATGGAACCCAGGTCCCCACCCATGCTAGGTGAACGCTCTACCGCTGAGCCACAGTCCCAGCCCCTAGGACCTACTTCTTGACATTCCTGTCCCATCAGGGAGAGACTCAGTGGGAAGCTCAGGCTTATGAGGATGATGCAGAGGAACTCACAGTTCTCTTGTAAGGTCTTTGGGACCTCATTCAACTGTGAACCTACGACTTCCTAACCTGGTGGATGCTCACTCCCAGCTTGTGGCATGAACCAACTTGACTTCACTCCTGTTTAGCATGGTATCATTAGAATCATGGAAGACATTCACATACAAAGTAAACCTCAGGCACAACATGAATAACAGATGTGCTTCTTATCAATAAGGTCCAACAGTGGATTAAAAAAAAAAGACTTGGAGCCCAAATGTGGAAGCAACCCAATGCCTGAAGATAGATGGATAGATGGACAAAAGGTGTAGGCTATCTACAAATTGGACTATCACCTTTAAGAAAGAAGGAAAAGTATTGGCAGTGGCGCCTGCCAGAACAGCCAAACCCTGGGACAGGACTCGAAGATACTGAAATCTGCCTGGCTCCAAATTCTTTTAAGCCAGAGGATGAGTAACCAGTGGGCATGAGAGGTTGAATATTCTGCTTTGCTGCAAACCTGGGTAGAGATCTCTTCCCTTTCTGTAGGTTGGAGCCAAGGATCATAATGAGTACAATACCCTCAGAGAAAGCATTGTGGTGGAACTGTAAGTTCTAGACAAGCCCAGAAGTGAACTCGGGAGGCAGCCTCCACCCCTGAGATTTCCTTGGAAGCAGAACCCATAGAACTCGTGGAAACTGCTGGAGATGAAATCGTGGACCTCACTTGTGAATCTTTAGAGCCTGTGGTGGTGGACCTGACTCACAATGACTCTATTGAGATTGTTGACGAAAGGAGGAGGCCAAGGAGGAACGCAAGGAGGCTACGCCAAGACCATGCCAACAGCTGCGTGGTGAGCAGTGATGACAAGGAGTTGTCCAGAGACAGAGATGTGTATGGGACCACCCACACTCCCAGAAACGCCAGGGACGAGGGGGCCACAGGACTCAGGCCCTCTGCATCTGTTGTCCCATCTGCATGGACAGATACTCAGAGATGGTGCAGAATGGACGTGTCATTGTCTCTACAGAGTGTGGCCACGTCTTCTGTTACCAGTGCCTCCGTGATTCCCTAAAGAATGCTAATACTTGCCCAACTTGTAGGAAAAAGATCAACCACAAACGGTGCCACCCCATTTATATATGAAGTTTCAGAGCTGCTCAGGAGAGACGGATGGACAGACAGCCTGGCTGGGCTCTTCACATGGTATCTGCCTTCAATTTCCTGAGCTCAAAAAGACTGTTTAAAACCAACATCTGATATGTAAACTTCTCTTTTATTTCTAACCCACCCTCCTTAGATCCTTTTGTAATCTCATCTGATGCTCTGGAGCTGGACCAGGGGCCCTCCCCATCTGGCTCCTTATCTTTGCTCCTCTGAGGTAGTTTCATCCCAGAGTAGGAGAAAGAGTCAGGACACTGGAGTTGAAAATTGTGGTTCCAGCTTTTCTGGGCCTACGTTTGCCAAGAAGTTTCCCTGTTTGGAAAGCTTGCCCTATCTCTCCCAGGCACACAACCTTCCTGGGCACCTGTCAGTTGACCATTCTGTCTACCACACAGTAACCAAGCCAGACACAGTCCACTCAGCCCAAGGGTTCTAGGTGCAGCAGTGGCCTGTGGAGCAGTGCCCATCCCATCCTGTCTCTGCTCACCAACTGTTCTCAGGAACCTCACCCGTGCTCCAAAGTTCTCCACCTGGCACAGGACATTCGAGGCCAATAGGGCAGGCATGTATTTGGGTGTCCTCTCTTTTTCTGATAAAATCTGTCCTCTGTTGGCCACCTGCTCTCCAGTCCTCAGTTCCTCAGTTCCTACTGCCTATGTCTGCCCAGTGTAGATACCAGGAGGTGGGGGCAGTAACTGGGGCCTTATCAGATGCTCACTGCCATGCTTTTGCCCACGTCGCTGGCACCCCTATTTCAAAGACATTGGCCCACTGGACCTGGCCCTGACTTGGCTTCTCACCTTCCCCCATAGTCAACATTTCAGAAGCTCTTCTTCTGGCCAGCTAGGCTGTGACCCTTTGGGCTTTTGACAGCTCTAAAGGTTGTTGGCAGAGCATGGTGGTGGCTCTTTCTCTGCAAGGGCCTGATGACAACCTCTGCTCCATAGGTGTATGGGAGCCTTGGCAACAAGGCGATCCAGACTGCCCCTGAGATGCTGGGGGTGGCTAGTAGGGGAGAGGCCTCCCCTGCAGTATGGCCAGCCTCTGCTGCCACACCCTCCTTCAGAGGGCTTCAAGCCAAACCAACAGCCTTTCCATGTGAAACACCTTCCCGGTGGGAAAGGAGCTTTTCTGGCTTTGCTAGCAATAACTGACCTTCAGTGCACTCTCCTGAAAGAAAGGTTTCATTCTTCACTGACTTCTCTGCCGCCTGGCTCACTTCCAGTTAATTTGAATGAGAGTCAGGATTTTCCTTATGGAGTTGAAAGAGGATGGTAGCTTCTGTGCTCATTATCATGCTGCATGCCTGCCTCCCGCTGGACATCATGGCCATGAAGTCCCCTCTGGGCCTCATGGAAGTGCTCTTGTTAAATTGTAATGACACCAGACTTCAAGGGCCAAGGTGACTGCGAAGCTGTCAACCCATAGAGGTGGTGACACACATTTAAAATTTTCTTAGTATTCTATCCTTACAAGACAACTTACGTGATGAATTATAAAAGTTGCATTACTTCATTCTAAATTAAACTGCGAAAAAAAGTGTCTTTAGTTTCTACTAATGAGAAACTGCTAATTAGGAAAAGACTGGTGTGGGGGAAAAGTCCCTTTCCTCACTGTACATAGTTTAGCTCTTTGTTACATTGAAACTGTATCAATGGACATCAGTCTGTTTTGGACTCCTCTGCTAGTGTTAAAGATGTAAATAAAACCATTAATTTGGACCAAAAAAAAAAAAAAAAGAAAGAAGGAAAAGCTGACACATCCTCAACAATATAGGACCTTGAGGACAATGCACAAACTAAATAAGCCAGACACACAAAAATAAGTACTCGTGTGAGTCCACAAGACAGATAAGGCACCAAGAGTTGTTAAATTCATAGAGACAGAAAGTAGAATGGTGGTCAGTGGGTGCTGTGGGAGGAAAAGTGGGGAGTTACTGTTTTATGGGTGCAGAGTCTCTGGTTAGAGTGATTAAAAAGCTCTGGAGATGAATCATGATTGTTGCACAAGGAAAATGTATAGTCAGGCTTCACATGATGACATTTTGGCAAATAATGGACCAATCAATGCACCACATCTATGAATTGGTTCCAAAATTTGATATCCTATTATAATGATGCCATAGCCATCTCAGTTTGGCCTAAGAGCACTGTACAATGTTTGCACAGCAATGAAACCGACTAACAACACATTTCTGGGAATGTACCTTCTTCTCTGAGTGACACATGGTTGTACTTAATGCCACTGAACTCTACACTTTACAAAGGTTAAAATATTAAGTTTTGTGTATTTTTAACAATAACTTTTATTGAGAAAGACAAAGCACAACTCAGCTACTTAGGTGGACAGCAGAGGCCTAAGAAAGTTTGGAATGAGATCCCCATTTCCATTGAGTGCTGTGTCACATGCCACATGCTTTCCACATTCTTAGAAAAAAAAATCATCTCTATAGAATGGTGGATATTTCCATTTGTTCTTTTTGTACATGCGACATTTTCCTTAGGGTACTTAAGTGGTACTGAACTATCTAGGTCAAGAGCAGTAGCTGTGCTCCCAAATTGCTAAGTAGGTTAGAGATTAATTGGAGTATAGAGGCAGGCTTGAGGTGTTCCATCGACTCCCTGAAATTTTAGACACTGTTTGAAGAGTGTGTGAGCATATGTAGAGATTTCAATGATTTAGGTCCTCAAAATATCTCCGGAACTTAAAGATGCTTTAGGATGTATCACGAGTGCAGATTCCTAAATTGAATGAAGGTCAGTGATACTTAGAATAACTTGAAAATCAAGTTATTTTATTTAACTTTTTCAGCAGAAAATTCAGTGTACCTGAGATATTTCTTACATAGTTATTTTTCTCTTGGGATGTCTTGTCATTTCCTCTTTCCCTACATTTCCTTGCCATTCTCTCCCTTCTCACACCAGACTGAATTCTGAAGTGGGAGTGCACGGGAGAAGGAGAATACAGCATGTTTTGAGTGGAGAGTTGAGAGAAGGAGGCATGTTTTGGGGAGAAGTGAAAGAGGGAGCTGAAGACCTGGAGGACAGTTAGACATGATGGACAGACTTAGGGTCAGTGGCATAGATACCTCCTACCCTGGAACTCCAGGACAGGTGCACATACCAGTCTGTCAGTTACAGGTGTTTTCCTTCAAACTGGGTACCAGGTTGGAATCAGCAATGACAACAGAGGCTTCCAACCTTCCTGATTGAAAGGGTCCGGCTCCATGGGTCCTTGGTAACACAGTGGTCAACAGTTTCTTCTCAGGGTTGTTCTCCACCATTGATTTCTCCCCTGTTTGGAGAAGCACAAATGGGTTTGAGTTCAACCAGATTCTGGAAAAAGTGTTTGGGCAGATCAGAGTATACTTTGTTTGGAAAGGAAGAGAGTGCATGAGAAATCATAGCCACTTGTCAATCATTCTCCCAGTCTGAGGACCAGAGTTCCCAGCTTAGCACCTCAAGGTACAGCCTGAAGGTGGTGGTGGATGATAAAGTCCCAGGACCATCAGGCAAAGGAGCCGGAGCAACAAGAGATTTGAGATGACTAGAAAAAAAAAGAAAGAAAAGGGTAGAAAAATCAGAAAGATGGACTCAGGAAACTTGGTTTTGGAGGAGCAACAGGACATGGGATAAGGAAGTCCACATGGATGGAAAACCTACAAAGAAAGGAATTAGGTTGGGAGATGTGAACCACACAGAAGAAAGGGGGTTAAGGGGATGTAAGCAGGGTCACTCCCCCCATGACAGTGAATGTGCATAATGAGCAAAAGTTTTGAGGAACAGGGAAATGGAACAAACCCCAAATTGGGGTTTGGGGGGTGAATTGAGCTTAGATGGTTCTACTCAAGTTTCTTTACTGAGTCCCATGGGTAGACCCCAGCCTCCTACCTCAATTCTCCAGGCAGAAAAAGAAGAGAGAGTTGTCATCAGGTTCAAAGGAGGAGCTGGAGGAAGTCTGTTTTTTTGGACTCAGTCCCCAGACTAAGTCCTCTGGCCAAAAGAGGAAGAGGGAGTGCTCATCTGTTTCAGAAGAGGAGCTGGAGGAGCTGGACCCTGAGCCTAAGCACCCTGGGATGTGGAGACACGGTGTGGGCTCAGATGAAGCAGAAGAGATGGTACCTACTTGTTGTGACCAGAGCACCATGAGGTCTTCCTCAGGCTACCAGGTAGGGAGAGACCCTGGTTAATGCCCTCCAATCCTGTGTTTTACACAAAGAAGAAACTTCCAATTCCTGCACTTTTCCAATGGCAAAGATGCCCTGCTAGCTCTGAGCTCCCGTGCCTGGAGAACTCAGGACCCAGCTTCCCTCAGAGACTCTTAGATGTCAGAGGCTTACACAATACTTTAAAAAGGTCCCAACTTGGGATCAGAGAACTTGGTTCCAACTGTCCCTCTGTAAAACTGAGCTTTTGCAGATACTCAAAATGTCCTCATCCTGGAATATTCACACACTGATGTGACTATCAAGTGAGAAAACGACCTGAGTAAGTCTCTGATTCTGATCTGGTGCGTTCGGACATAATGCTGTGCACTCGTGGGTTATTCAAAGTTCATAATAACAGAGATCTCCAGCTGCCACCCAACTTTTCATTCATTTCAGTCACATCTCTGTCAAGTCTCAGGTCAAAGAGTAGAGTCTTGCCCAGTGAATGTTTCTGTCCTCTTTCCATCTGCCTTACCCTGGACTCCTATCCAGAACCTTCTCCAAGGGAGATCTGGCTCTCTACCCTGCTATTTAGTTCCCATTGAAGCTTACTCTGGTACACAACCTAATGCCAGGGCCCTGTACATAGAGGATCCTGTTGTCAAAAGTTTCCTGGCCTGGGACAAAAATCTGAGGCTGTTGGACAAGATGAGGTCATTCTCCACTTAGCTGCGTTCCTGCTCCAGCCCAGCCTGGAGTAGAGAGGGCTTTCTAACCCCACAGTTCTTCTCTTTGCTTCCGCTTAGCTCCAATGGGATGTTCTCAAGGTCCTGGCCTCTTAGTGACCTGTAAACACCACCCTTCAGGCAAAGGAGAAGAACATTGCCTCTGCTTGGGGTGCTTTGGGCTCCAAGCCCAAGACCACAGTCTTACATGCCCATTGTCTCTTTGCTTGTTACCACCCGAAGTTCTGGGCTCCTCTTTTCTCAGCTCTCTCTCTCTCTCTCTGGAACCCCCTTTGCTCCAGCTTATCAAGGACCCTCCTGACACAGCTGATCTAAATACCCTCCCTCAGAAGGGTGTGAGCACGTGGAAGAAGCTGAAGGGAAAGGGGTGAGGATGGAGATTGGGAAACGGTGATGTCAACTGCAGTGGGAGAGGATGGCAGGAGGCAGCCTTAGGCATTCCAAAGATATTTGTCTTCAGCATCAGGTTGTGTCTGTTCATCAGGGGCCTCTGGACAAAGGGATGGTCCTCCATAACACTTAATAGGGCTGGTGAAGTCCTCCTTGAAGATGTTTCATCTGGCCTTTTTTTTTTTTCTACTGGGGATTGAACCCAGGGGCACTTTATCACTGAGCCACATCCCCAGCCCTTTTTAATATTCTATTGAGAGACAGGGTCTTGCTAAGTTGCTGAGGCTGGCTTCGAACATGTGATTCTCCTGCCTCAGCCTCCCGAGCTGCTGGGATTACAGGCATGTGCCACCATACCCAGCTATGGCCTCCTTTTGGGGAAGCTGACTCCAGGGGGGAGGTTCTTCCCATTGTGCCCCTGTGGAGCAACCTGATTTATTTCCCCACCTACCTGGCTAATGACATGGAGGAGGACAACCAGGCTCCTAAACAAGGCATCTTTAGTTTCCTCTACAGGAAGAGTCCTTTGTTCTACAAACTGCGCTACCAATTCGTCTGTTCCCTGGGTTGGAACACTCGGGTTTCCAGGGAGGAGTGTGGGGAGGTGGGTGGGACGGTGTGTGCTTGTGGGGGGAGAGGGATGGGCTGATTGGAGAGACATGGGGAAGTTCATGGTTACTGGTGGGACTGGGGAGGCTGGAGCTGCACAAGGAGGGAGGGTCTTCCTGGGCAGCCATTAGCTTTTGCAAGAGCTCCTTTTCTCTCCAGATTCAAGTTTACAATTTGGAGCTCTGGGTGTGGAGTCAAGATCAAACCTTCATTCCCTGGAAGTCCTGTGACCAATGGAGGCCCGAGGTCATGGACTGAGGGGAGATACACAATTCTGCAGACAGGGTCATTTGTTGTTTATTTAGGAGAATTAAAGGACCCAACTGGTGAACCCACTCCTGTCCACCTCTCACCCACAGTCTCCCTCTGAACACTATGAAATATAGCCATGCACACACAGCCTGAATCTCCCAGTCAGCTTCACAGCCTCAAAACCACACAGATGACCTCTTAGAAATGTACTGGTACTATGAGTCTGTTCATTCAGATATTAGAAAAAGAGTTTGACATGCAGACACAAATGTGCTAAAAATCCTTAACCCAAAGCAATTGGGTCCAAATATCAGCTTTCATGAAAGGTTGATCTCTGTCCAAAGTGACTATCCTTTAGCAATGAATTTCCTTCTCCCCCTATGAATTAATTGCCCTTTTACCCTCTCCTTTTAATTCATTTTGGGCCATGCATCCCTTAATGGTACCAAGTATCAAGATCTATTTAAACCAAAGTAAATGTGTCACAATAGGATGTTCCATGAAACAGTTCACATATTCAACAATAAAAGATTATTATCCTTAACTCAATTTTCATCTCGTTTTGCTCTCAAACAAATGGCTTATGGCCAGAACTCACTTGTGAATATTTGCTGCCCACTGACTTATCACTTTTGCATGAAGCTCTCCTCTCTAACAAAGATATCATTCCCCTTCAGTTTCATGGTCAAGGAAATTTGTCAGCACAATAACAGTTTAAAAAATACTAACTTCAGGCCGGGCATGGTGGCACACATCCTAGTGACTTAGGAGGCCGAGACAGGAGGATCACAAGTTCAAGGCCAGCCTCAGCAACTTTTCGAGACCCTGTCTCACTAATAAGAAAACATAAAAAGGGATGATGTGGCTCTGTGGTACAGGGTTCAATTCCTCATACCAAATAACAACAACAAAACTAGCTTCAGGGTAGCTTCTTTAAATTGTCTCATTGGAGTTATGGATTGTGGCAGAGGATGAAACAAGAATTTGTTTAAAATGTGTATAAGTAGCCAAGTTAAGAACAGGAATTATGGGGAAATGTTATGGGTTAGGTAGAGATTGGGTACCTGGTCTCCTGGTTCATGGTGTTGATATGTTAATGATGTTTAGTTCAAATGTGAAGTAATTGGCAAGGACCATAGTGTGAGTTAAGTCCAAATCCCATTTGCCATCGGGTGCTCTGCTCCACCAGCACAAGTCCTAACTATAAAGTAGATCTCTGGGCCTGACCTTGGGTATTAAATTACTTTTGTGAGGGTGGGTAGTACCAGGGATTGACCTCAGGGGCACTCGACCACTGAGCTACAACCCCAGCCCTATTTTTTGTATTTTATTTAGAGACAGGGTCTCACCGAGTTGCTTAATACCTTGCTTTTGCTGAGGCTGGCTTTGAACTCACGATCCTCCTGATTCAGCCTCCTGAGCTTCTGGAATTATAGGCATGTGCCACCACACCTGGCTCAAATTATTATTTTTTTTTAAGATTTCATGGGTATTTTTTTTTCTTTTTTTTTTTTTCAAATTACTTTTAAAGTCAGAGTCAGAAAGTCTGAGGACCAACCTTAAAAATAATACATCAGGGTAGGTGTCAAGAATGATGGATCAGAGACAAGGTTGGGTTTGTAAGTTGGTCTAAGCTCTAATTATGACAGAGTCAGAGTGTAACTCATCTTCACATCTAGTAAACTGTATCAGTGAAGTCTAACAACCTCTGCTCTTCCTTCCACACCACTGGGAAAGAGGGAGGGACATATTTTCAACAGGTTGTTTATGGGGACATAGGCAACATGAGGAAGGGAGAGAGGAACCTTTCATATAGATAATCCAGAAGAACCCAGATTCTTCTAGAAGGATCTGCATAGTTACCACAGTGGACTCTTGGGAACTGGGATGTATGTACTATCCATTTGAGGACAATGAGGAGCCGAGGTCCTTTCTGGGTACATTCTTTCTCTATATTCATGCTCTAAATTCTACAGTGCCGAATACAAGTTTTTCCTGAGGTAGAAGATCAAACTCTGGTTTTCAGATATTTCTTGTCACAGCCTAGAACCATTTGAAGGTGCATGTAGGGGCTCTGATTAGGAGGAAATTACTTTTAAACATGAAATTAGAATGATAGTATTGTCATAGTGAGGTTTACTATTGATCACTAATTTTATTGGCTTATTTTGAACATATTGGCCACAGAATTCTTCTTATATTTAAATAGTTTGAGATAGCTGTTGTTTTTGAAAACACATGGTTCCTAATTAGTTTTATCATGATTGTTATAATTGGTTTACTTACATGAATATTTTTTTCATTTTAAGAGTTTTGAAAATCTTTATCCATTTTACTTTTGTAACTCTAGTTATAGCTCAGTAGTAGGATCCCTGAATCTAAATATAAATTTTCATTTGATGTTTAGTCTTTTTTAAAAAAAATTTTGTTGATTTTTTTTTTAAATAAATGACAGCGGAATGCATTATCTTGAGCAGCTGTGAACATTGAGCTGCTGTTCTTCCACTTGCCTTGAGAGGTTTGTTATTTTAAAGTGGGTGTATATTTTAGGCAACAGCTGATGTGTTACATGCTTTTGAAGAGCAGAGAACAGCACATTCTTGAAGAAACAATACAGATGAACCATCTTCTCACCTTCATGGTGTGTGTGTCTGGACTGATCGTTTGCTGTCAAATGACATTCTTCTTTTAAACAGGGTTTATGTTAATTGACCAAATTTCTTATCTCTGAAAAAGAATCCTTAATTACTTTTCACACAGGAAAACAACAGAAAAGGTGACAGATCCTAATCTAGACACTGGAACCAGGAAACCCAGGGAGGACATTGAGGGGGGACAACCCAGGAAGAGTAGAAAGAAGAAAGAAGATTCTAAGGGAGCGTGTATGATAATCTTACATCCTCAGTCAAGGAGAGGGGTCTAAACAGGAGATGCCTTTCTGGTAATGTCCACGGATATGGGGACACACGGTGGAAGGAAGTATTTCTAGTTGAGTCGTTATTCGAGTTGTTTCCAAAACCTGTAATTCCAGTTTTATATAACAGAAGAAAAATCCAGAGGGTTATGATGAAACAGAAAAACATGAAGGGAAATGAAGGTACTGGAGAGGATTCTGAGGAGAATGAGATGAGAGGAAGAGCTCAAGCTACTAAACAGATAGGCACAGAGAGGAGCGAGCCGCGAGTGCAGCCCTTCAACAACTGCAGAAAGGCACCTTGGGAGATGGGAGCATCTGAGACTAGGGGAGCAGCTGCAGTCAAGTATCAGCTGGAACAAAATCAAAGCCCAAGGGAGGTGGCAACAGAGCAACAGGCTTCTGAAGAAAAAGAGTCACCAGTGACCTGTGAATGGGGTTAGAGGGGGAAAGTGGCATTAATGTTATGGGACTGGGAAGGACCAACATGACATGAGGTTAAGGTTGGGTGGTTGTGTGAAGAGGGGGATGGAGGTTGTGTGAGTGGAACAAATGAAGAGGTGACAGATCCATCAAGGAAGAAGCCACTACAGATGAGCACTGTGCAAAGCAATTCTGATGCCCATGATCTGCATCAAGGTGAAAGGCTGCAGGCTGAGGCCACAGGCCCCTACACACGGCCTTCCTTCAGACACCAGCTCCCAGCTCTGGGCTTCCAGCGCCACTTGCAGTTCTCTCCAGCTGACTGCAAATCGGGGGTTCCCATGACCCTGTCTATTTGATACTTCTCTATAACATCTCACTGAACTCAGGGGAACACGCATCTAGCCATTACTGTTTTGTCATGTCAAAAAGGACACAAGTTGGGACCAGCCAAAAGAAAAGACACAAACCCACATTCGGGTTGGGTGTCAAACTGGAAGTTTTCATGTCAGGATGCATCATCTTCCCAAGACATCCATGTGTGTCACCACCCAGGGAAGCTCCGCTGAGTTTTCATGTCTTAAGTTTTTATTGCAATTCAATGGAACTCAATCTCTTCCTGGAGCACTGGCTGATATGCTGGTCAAAGTTGCCCCCACCACCACATGGTGACCTTTCTGGTGTGGCTGTCTTTCCCCCATGGGATTTAGCTTGTTATCATAAACTCTGTTGGTCCTAGAGGCCCACCATGAGTAACAGAGTCTCCTGTTACCCAGCAATTGTCAGGTTCTAGGTAACACAGCAAAGCTGTTAAAGCCAAGGAGTTTCAGGGAGCAGAAGAGGAGATGAAGACACATTACTGTGATTGAATTTGTGCCTCTCAAGTGTTCAAGTACCTGAAGCTTGGTCCCCAGTGTGGCAGTGTTGAGGTGTTAGAACCTTTAATACGTGGCACCAAATGGAATGTAATTAGATCATGGGGACACTTCCCTCAGAAGGTATTAATGCTGCTCTCACACGCTGAGTTATGAGAACAGGTTATTTAGGGAGCCTACCCCATGTGTTTGGCCCACTTTGCACTTGGCCTTCTCCCCCTTTCTACTTCCCCACCACATTGTGATGTAGCTGGGGAGTTGGAGGGCTGCCAGCATTCTATTTTGCTCTTGCACTTCCAGAGCTATGAGTTCAATAAAATTTGGGGTGGAGTGGGGGGACTGGTGGTATAGCTCAGTAGTACAAGACTTGCCTAGCATGCATGCAGCCCTGAGTTCAATCCCTGGCAATTCAAACATAAGTAAATAAATGTCTTTTCTTAATAAAGTATCCAGCCTCAGGTATTTCTTTATTGCAACACATAACGCAGTAAGACAGAGCTCCAGGAGATTTGCAGCAATCAGAAGCAGGATCAAGGTGATAGTTGGAGAGCAGCAACGAGTGTAGGCTCATCAGACATTGAAATAGGCAGAAAACAAAGAAGAGAGATGGTCTGGTGAAGGAAGCTTGGAAATGGATCTAGTTTATGAGATGTACTGGAATCAAAGGTACTGAAGTAGCCCTAGGTCCACACAGGATGGGACATATGAGCAGCTAAGATGAGAAAAAAGCTGTATGAAAACGAGTAACTCAGGAAACCAATGATGTATGTGAACAATCTATCAGTTACAGATCGGGTGAGAAGGTCAGGTGGCCAGGCTACAGGGTCAGGGTGGGAGCATTTGGAAAGACTGGGGAAGAAGGCTGTGGTATAAGCCCAGGGGCAGAGAGAAGCCTCAGTGAGTCCAGCTGAAGAGAGGGGAGGTCACTGGGAAGGGGGAAAGCTCAAACCACTCCCAGGATGAAGATACGGACCAGCTGAGAAAGTGAGAGGGCTGGAGGCCACGGAAAGCTGAGAAGGAAAATAAATCAAGGGAGTCGCTTTGGAAATGCATTGTGATGGCAGAAGGAATGTGACTCCCAGAGAATGCAGGAGCAATGAGAAGGAGAAGTGTGGGGAGTATTTGAAATGGTGCTATGAATGGTTAAAAGTAGAAAGGTAAGAGGCAACCAGAAACAAGGGTTTGATGTGATAATAACTTATACAGAATGGATCAGATGAGAAAGTCGAAACCACAGCACAAACTTAGGCAAGCAGAATTTTATGTGAGGAGAAAATGCGTCTTTAGGACTTCAGAAGATGAGTAGGATGCCCAGAAAATTGTGGCTGTAACAGAAGGGGCTGTAGTGAGGGAGCGGGGGTCGGGGATAGTTTAAAAGCAAGGAATAAAACAAGGGGAAGCAGCTTTTTAAAAAAATTTTATTTTTAGTGGTACATGGACACAATACCTTTATTTTATTTTCATGTGGTGCTGAGGATCAAGCCCAGTGCCTTCCACATATGAGGCAAGCGCTTTGCCACTGAGCCCCAGCCCCAGCCCAGGAAGCAGCTTTATGAGGACAAAATGTGGAAAAAACTAGAAAGAAGCAATAGGTGTGACACCAGAGAGCCCAGCAGGCCACCCACGGACACCTGTCACTGCAGCTAATCCCATCCTCTCAGTTTCTCACCTATGGATTACTCAGATTCTTTGCTTTCGTGTATCTTTTGCCTGAACTAATCATATCCACATCACCTGTAGGGCGAGAAAAATAAAAATAGCGGTGGCATTAATAAAAAGAAAGAGGGGAGAATGAATTTTAAAAAGATTCCCTGTCATTTCTATCTGTCAAACTCTCTATAAAATGTTCAAAAACCAGGAAGGATCCTTTTTAATTTTTTTTTTAGTTGTAGATGGACACAATATCTTTGTTTATTTATTTTTAAATGTGGTGCTGAGGATCAAACCCAGTGCTTCACTGGTGCAAGGCAGGCGCTTTAACACTGAGCCCCAGCCCCAGCCCAGGAAGGATTATTTTTTGTTGATTTGAAAATCAGTGTAAGTTATATTTACTATGTACAACAAAAGCACTCATTTTAGGTGTATCTATTGTCAGTTTGGGGGAAATGTAATGAACCATCATTCCCACCACAATAATGACATAGATATTCAAAAGCCTAACAGAGCCCAGACCCCTGTCTTTCCCACAGTTTCATAAAATGAGAATCATACAACACTCTCCAGGCTCTGAAAGTTTCAGTCAATGTAAGTGCTTGTTTGGAATTTTTTGCTTTTTCTTTCAAAATACCTATACATTCCAAGAAACTTGTGAAGACAATGCACACAGGTTCAACGTACCTTCATCCAATGTCCCCCACTGCTGACATACGACAAGACTAAAGGATAGTATTCACATTAGGAAATTGTCATCTATGCAAGAGTCATTTTATTACGTGTATAGATTTTTGTAACCCTCACTGAATCCATACGCAATCAGGAAAAACACCATATGAAGGAGAGACATTCTAGACATTTCCTTAAACAGTCCTTTGAACTAAGGAGAAACCTCACTGGAATTTGGGAGGCTGGTAGGCCTATGGGCAGCCAATGCTCACAGACAGTCTCCTCTGAACTGTTAGACGAGGCACGTTTCACAGGGTCCCTAAATGGGGTGCATAGACTCTTGGGAAAGAGAGTCCTACTACTTGCCTTGGGACCTGCCGTGGACTCTGGATCACGGATTTCCAGTGAGTTCTGCCAATTTCGGTGGGCCCAGAAAGACAAATTTCCCGTGGGCCCAAAAGTCGGAGTCCGGTGCCTACATACCCAGCATTGGCCAAGACAGGCCTTTCCTTGAGAGGGCTTTGCTGGTCAGGGACTTCTGAAGGGTGCCTCTCACATGGTGGTCAGGAAGAAAAACCCAGTCTGGAGACCCAGTCACTTCCTGGTGCCACCCTCACACTATGTAGTTGACGTTGTGATTCTTCCATCTCTATCCACACCCCCTTCCCTTGTCTTCTTTCCTGGACACTCACCTGTCTCCCCCACTCTCTGTGACGTAACCACAGGGCAGGACCCGAGCCTGGTTTCACTCTCTGCTCATCCACTCCTACCAATTGCTTTCTGAAATTCCAATCAAAACTCAGGACACTGAACCAAGGGGAGCTTCCCTGGTTGGTGATACACATGGATGTCCTGGGAAGATGACCCATCCTGAGGACATGAAAGCTGTCATTGGGACCCTCCCAGACCTCAAGCCATGTGTCAGCTTCTTTTGGCTGGTCTCACTTGGTGTCCGACAGTAATGGCAAGATTCATGCTCTTCTGGGTTCAGTGAGTTGTTCCAGAGAATTGTTAAGTAAAATGTGAGAACCACCAACTTTGCAGCATCTTTTCTGGCTTCTCCTTGATGGATCTGTCACCTCTTCATTTGTTCCACTCACTCAACCACCATCCCCCTCTCCACACAACCACCCAACCTTAACCTCGTGTCACATTGGTCCTTTCCAGTCTCTTTAACATTGATGCCACTTTTCTCTCTAACCCCATTCACAGGTCACTAGTGACTCTTTTTTCTCAGAAGCCTATTGCTCTGTTGTCACCTCCCTTGGGCTCTGTTCTGGCTTTGATACTTGACTCCAGCTGCTCCCATAGTCTCAGATGCTCCCATCTCCCAAGATGCCTTTCTTCTAACACTCGGTGCCCACACCATTAGCTCTTTCCTCTCTGCACCTGTTTGGCAGCTTCAGCTCCTCGGATCACCTTATTTTTTCTCAGATCCTTCTCCATTACCTTTTTGTTGTTGTTGTTGTTGTTCGTGTGTTTGTATTTCATCACAACCCTCTGGATTTTCTTCATTATATAAAACTGGAATTAGAGTGGTGGAAAAGAGTCCCATTAGGACTCACCTGGTAAACACGACCTTTCCTTGTGCTTCCCCCTGCCTTGGACCATTGCCAGAGGGCACCTCCTGTTTAGATGCCTCTCTCTGATTTCAGATTTGGGATTATTTGACGGCTCCCTGGAATTTTCTTTCTTCTTTCTGCTCTTCCTGGTTGTGTCCTACAATGTCCTCCCTGTGTTTCCTGGTTCCAGTCTCTAGATCAGGATCTGTTAGCTTTTCTGCCCTTATTTACATGAAAAGTAATTGAGGATTTTTTCCCCCACAGGTAAGAAATTTGGTGAAACAACCAGAACCCTGTTAAACAGCGGTGTTACTTGACAGAAAATAAGCGGTTCAGATTGTTAGGATCACACACATCACGAAGGTGAGAAGATGGCTCCTCTTCATTATTATTTCCCCAAGAAATAATAATGAAGCATGTAACACATTAGCTCTCTCTCATACTTTATTTTTTGACTGTCCATCAGAATTTAATTAGTCTCAGTTTAAAATTACTAGATGCTCATTAGAGGTGCTGAATATATGCCTAATATTCATGAATGTCAATCATTTACAATACTTTCTTTTTTGTTCTTTGTAGTTATACATGAGTACATTAATATATTTTGATAAATTATAGAAGAATGCTATATATATTATTCTAATTAGGACTCTATTCTTATGGATGTACATAATGGTGGCATTCACTGTGGTATATTCATATATGTACTTGGGAAAATTATGTCAGATTTGTTCCACTGTCTTTCCTTTTCCTACCACCCCTCCCTTCCCTTCATCCTCCTTTGTTCAATCTACTGAATTTCTAGTTTCCACCCCTCCTTATTGTGGGTTAGCTTCCTCATATCAGTGAAAGCATTTGACCTTTGGCTTTTGGGAACTGGCTTCTTTCATTTAGCCTGATAATCTCCACATCCCTCCATTTACTGGCAAAAGTCACAGTCATTCTTCTTTATTGCTGAGTAATACTCCATTGTGTATATATACCACATTTTCTTTATCCATTCGTCTTTCAAAAGGCACCTAGTTCTATCCATAGCTTATCTATTGTGAATTGAGGCACTATCAACATTGATGTGGCTATGCCACTGCAGTATGCTGATTTAAAATCCTTTGGATATATACTGAGGAGTGGGGATAACTGGGTCAAATGCTGATTTCATTACTAGTTTTTTTTGGAATATCTATACTGCTTTCCAAAGCAGTTTCACCAATTGTAGCCCCACCAGTAATTTATGAGTGTAACTTTTTTGCCACATCCTCACCAACAATTGTTGTTAATTGTATTCTTGATAATTGCCATTCTGACTGGAGATGAAACCTCAGTGTAGGCTTACTTTGCGTTTCTCTAATTGCTAGAGATATTGAACATTTTTTCTCATATATTTGTTGACCATTTGTACTCCTTCTTTTGAAGGTTTCTGTTCAGTTCCTTTGCCCATTGATTGATTGGTTTATTTTATTTGGTGTTACATTTTTGTGTTCTTTATATATCCTGGAAAGTAATGTCCTATCTCAGGTGCAGGTGACAAAGATTTTCTCCCATTCTGTAGGCTCTCTCCTCACGCTCTTGATTGTTTCCTTTTCTGTGAAGAAGCATTTTAGTTTGATGCCATCCCACTTGTTGATTACTTATTTTACTTTTTTCACTTTAGGAATCTTTTAAAGGAAGTCAGCTCTGCCAATCTGTTGGAGTGTTGGGTCTATATTTTCTTCTAGTATGTGCAGAGTTTCTGGTCTAATTTCTAGGTCTACAATCCACTTTGAGTTTTGTGCAAAGTGAGCAATAGGGGTTAAATTTCATTCTACTCCATGTGGATTTCCAGTTTCCCCAGCACTGTTTGTTGAAAAAGCTCTCTTGTCTCCAATGTATGTTTTTGGTAACTTTATCTAGTATGAGGGACCTATTTATGTGTAAATCCACTTTAAAAATGACAAACATGTCAAGATAATTTGAAGAACAATGTTCACAACTCAACTATGCTTAAACATCAAATGAATATTTATATTTACAAGACATAGGAATACCACCACCGAGCTATAAATATAATAGATACATAAATAGATAAAACATCAAAAACCTTTCTTAAGAGGAAAAATATTTAGGTACATAAGCCAATTATAACACTCAACTGAAAACTAATTAGGAACAGCATGTTTTCAAAAAACTATCTTAATATTGTTTAAAATAAATACAGTAATAATTCAATGACCAACACATTCAAAATCAACCAATAAAATGTATGATATGTAGTAAACTTCTCGAGAACAATCCTAGGGTTTTAATTTCATGCTTACAAGTAGTTCCTTCTCACTCTGAGTCCCTATATGCCACCTTCGTAGATTATAGCATTAAATATATAAAACACAGGACCTTGATCTTCTACCTCAGGGCAGATTTGAATTCAGTGCTTTAACATTTGGGGATGACTGAGGAAAGAAGAGAACCAGAAAGAACCCAGGTTTATCATCTTCTCCATGTGGATAGTGTATCTACTCCTGGCTCCCAGAATTACAATATGGTGTCTATGCATCTCCTTCTAAAAGAGTTGGGGTTCTTCTGGATTATTTGTACAAAAGGCTTCTCTCTTCCTTCCTCATTGTTAGAGTCTGTAAACAAGTCAGGATGGTGCCTGGCAAATGTTAGAGTCTGTAAACAAGTCTGGATGGCGCCTGGCATTTTGCCAGAGGGAGTGGTTTGTGAAGTAACTCCAGCGAGCCATTAAGTGTGGAGATTCCTTATTGGTTGACTGCTGTATCTAGTTTATGTTAATTAGATAAGCTGTGTGGAATGTATAAATACCGCTCCTGTCCTACAATAAACGGCTCCTACTCCTGCTGTATCAACATACACAAGTTGTTCGTCACCCCCCGGTTATTCTACTGCAGTCGGACTTCGGCACTCGTGATTCTCTGGGTCCCCATAGACATCTTGCTGAAAATGTCTCTCCCCGTTACCCAGTGCTCTGGAAGGAAGAAGAAAGATGGTAGACTTCATGGACACAGTTCTGTAGATGTGAAGATGAGTTACACCCTGAGTCATCCTAACTAGAGCTTAGACCAACTTACAATCCCAACTTTATCTGACCCTTTATTCCTTTTATTTTTATTTGTTCTTTTTAATTATACTCTCCATATAGTCTATTTTGATGTATTTATACAAACATGGAGTATATCTTATTCTAATTAGAACCCCAGTTTTGTGAATGGACACAATGTTGAGATTCACTGTGGTGTATTCATATATGTATGTAAGAAGTTATGTCAGAATCATTCCATTGTCTTTCCTATTCCTCAACCTAAAGCGCAAGAAGTAAAATCAAGACTCAATAAATGGGATGGTATCAAACTAAAAACTTCTTCACAGAAAAGGAAACAATCAAGAGCGTGAAGAGAGAGCCTACAGAATGGGAGAAAATCTTTGCCACCTGCACCTCAGATAAGGCATTGATTTCCAGGATATACAAAGAACTCAAAAAGCTTCACACACACACACACACACACACACACACACAAATTAAGTTGTGAACATTGAGCTGCTGTTCTTCAACTTACCTTGACATGCATACTTTACTAACCCTGACTTCAAAAATAATTTCACAAGCCTATGGTCAGGCCCAGAGTTTGGGTTTAAAGCAAGAACTTGAGGTGATACTGCTAGTAGAGCATATGGAGAATGGGACCTTGGACTTAATACACACTATAGTCCTTGTCATTTACTTCACATCTGAACTAATGTGACAAACATCACTACCATATCACCATAATGAACCAGGAGACAAGATGCCTGATACTTACCCTGTCCCCTCATATTTCCCATAATGCCTGCTCCTAACTTGGCTGCTTCCCCAAGGTTTAAACCAAATCTTGGCTTCATCCTCTGCCCAAGTCCATAAGTCTAACGTGAGCCTTGTAAGAAGCTGCCATGAAGCTAGTATTTCTTAACCTCCTATGGTTCTGACAAATCTCTTTGACCATGAACCTGAGGGGGAAAGTGTCATTGTACAAGAAGAGAGCTTCATTCACCAGCAGGGAGTCAGTGGACAGAGGACACGCAGGAGTGAGTTCTGGTTGTGAACCATTTGTTTGAGAGCAAACTGGGAGGAAAATACAGTTAAGGATAATCATCTTTGTTGTTAAATATGTGAACCATTGCACGGGATATCCTACTGTACCTTCACTTTGTTATAAACAAATCTCCATACTTGGTATCCTTAAGGGATGAATGGCCCAAAATGAATTAAAAGGAGAGGATAAAAAGACAGTGTACAGGGGGAGACATATTCATAACTAAAGGATGTTCCCTTTGGACAGAGATCAACTTTTCTTCCCTGCTGATATTGGGCCTTGTTGCTTTGGGTTAAGCCTTTCTAGCACATCTGTACCTCTGTGACAGCTGTTTTTCCTGAGGTCTGGCTGAGTGACTACGTGGCACTCAGCACATCTCTGGGAAGTCTTGTCTGTGGTTATGGTTTTGAGGCTGTGAAGCTCACTGGGAGAGTTCAGCAGTGTGTGCGTGGCTGTGCTCTTTCGTGGTGTGCGAAGGCAGGCTGTGGGTGGGAGATGGATGGGAATGGTTCAAGCAGTTGGGCCCCAAATCATCCTGCCTGCAGGTCAGAGATGCAGAATTTCATACCCTACCTCGAGCTGATGATCTCAGGCCTCCATGATCCCCAGGACTTCTAGGGAATGGGGGTGCAATCTCGGCCCCCCACCCACAGCTCCAGATTGTAAGCTTGAGTAAGGAAAGAAAAGGAGTCCCTTCAAAAGCTGAAGGCTACCCAGGAAGACTCTCCCCACCTGTGCAACCTCCAGAGCTTTCTCATTCTCCTCCCCACATCCCATCTACAACCACCCACCTTCCTATTTAGCCCATCCCCCTCTTTCTCCAAGCCCCCTACTCAGGCTCCTCCTGGAAATCCCAGTGTTCCAGCCCATTGAGCAGATGTATTAGTAGCGCAGTTTGTGGAACAAGAGATGCTGGGCATAGCTCTTGCCAAAGAGGAAAATAAAGATGTCTTGTTTAGGAGCTTGGGTGTCCTCTTCCATGTTATTGGCCAGGTAGCTGGGGAAAGAAATCAGGTTGCTTCTCAGGGACACTACCAAGAAGGCTCTCCCGCTAGGGTCAGATTCCCAAGAAGGAGGTTAGATGGACCATCTTCAGAGAGGACTGAACCACCCTATCCAAAGTTGCAGAGGACCAGCCCTTGGTCTGGAGGCTTCTGCTGGAGAGACACCCTGATGCTGAAGAAAAATCCCTCTGGAATGCCACCCTTACCCTGTGCAGTTGACATAACTGTTTCCCATCTCCGTTCTTACCCCTTTCTTCTCAACTTCTTCTGTGTGCTCACACCTATGTCCCCCACCACATGGTCAATATCCAGAGGGTAGGGCCTGACCCTGACCTGAGAAAGGCAGAGAGAAGGGCATTTTGGAGGAGTAGTGGAGAAAGGACAAAATGGTAGAATATAAAGGAGTTTAGCGGTGGGCAGATGGTAGGAGGGCTGAATTTCACCTGAAAACTTCAGCCATGGTCTAGAAAGCAATGAACAACACAGTTGCTGAGGAGGCCTGAGGGGTGTTGTATGGGTTTGGGAGGATTTTCAGAGAACACATAGAAAGACACGGGCTTGGGGAGACACCTATAAGAAAGACCAGCAGGGAGCATTTTACGCAGACCTGTGCCATGTAGGGAGCACCTGATTGAGCATCTGTCTTGGAAATCCAGTGACAGAAGGCAAAATGAGGTTTGTATAGATCAGAAAGAAAGAGACTGAGCAGATCAGTGCAGCTGCACCTCCAGTCTCTACCAGAGACAAGATGTGCCCCTGCTTTCCCTCTCTCCTTTCAAATGGGATTTCTGTTTCCATTTGTTGTCTCTATTTAAAGAAACAAAACTGGCCTTAAAGAATCTTGTGTGTGTGTTTTTACTAGGAGATATGTAAAAAAAAAACTACACTGTAATTCTATGGTTTCTTCTGCCCAGAGTAATCAAGACAAAGAAGTTAAAAGGCAGAGGTCAGCCAGGCGCAGTGGTACATGCCTGTAATTCCAGCAACTGGGGAGGCTGAGGCAGGAGGATCTCATGTTCAAAGCCAGCCTCAGCAAAAGTGAGGTGCTAAGCACTTCAGTGAGACCCTGTCTCTAAATAAAATACAAAATAGGGCTGGGGATGTGGTTCAGTATTTGAGTGACCCTGAGTTCAATCCCCAGTACCTCCTCCCAAAAAATAAAAGGTAAAGGACAGATTAGAGCCGCATGGGTCCATTCAGACCCTTCCAGGATGAAGCCAAATTCTCACAGAGCCAGAAAAAAAGTGGATCTGTTCGTACTGAGAAGACAGCCTGGCTAAAATAAGCTATGACCATAGACAGGAGGTACTGATGCTGAGAGAAGAAAAAGTACCCAGAGAGGTCAGACCCAGGAAAGAGCAGACAGAGGAACGGGAGGCTGGGCCTGAGAGTGAAACTTAGGCAGCCATGCAGATCTAATTATTTGGGGAAGGACAGGGCAATCTGAGGTCAATAGTCCAGGAGAGGGGTGGCCTAGATGTGCACAGGATGACCAGCTCTGTGGGGCTGTTTTGAGGAGGACATTTAGGTCAGCTGGGTGAGGAGAATCTTTGGTAAGCTGGAGAAAGGGAGGTCCCAAGAGAGGGTTGAGAGGGGAGGGTCCAGCACTCTCAAATAGCAACAGGCAAAGAGGGGACAGCCATGCAAGCCTCTGGCCTCGGGCTCGGAACACACAGTACCCTAGGCAGAGTCAAGGTCCACCTGTCCTCTCTCCGAGAAGCTGCTAGGCCCTAAGGGAGATGGTGACAGTCACCAAGGGGCCAGGACCTGGGGATCAGCACATTGGAGTAGGTGGAAGTACAGAGAAGGACTGTGGGGGGTGAGCAAGCCCCTCCTTCCCCACTCCATCCTGCTGGAACAGTGCCCAGTGGAGAACAACCTCGCTTTGTCAGACCCCCTCAGATGCTTGTCCCAGGCCAGGGGTCTTTTGAACAGAGCACAGGCATTATGTTGGAACCATCCCAGGCTTTGATGGGACCAAGGTAGCAGGGTGGAAAACCATGGCCTCTCTTGGAGAAGATTCAGGGTTGGAGCCCAGGGTTAGGTGGATGGGAAGATGACAGGAACATTCACTAGACAAGGGACAGTGACTTTGAGCTGAGACTCCACAGAGAAGCGACAGAGGGAGGGGTTGGGAAAATAATCAAATCTCTCCTCTCTCTCTCTCTCTCTCTCTCTCTGGTGCCAGGGATCGAACCCAAGGCCTTGTGTATGCAAGACAAGCACTCTAACAACCAAGCTATATCCCCAGCCCTAAATATCTCTCTTTTTAAGAACTTTGAATAACCCACGAGAGCCCAGCATTATTCATGAATGCACCAACTCAGAATCAAGAGAGTTACTCAGGTCATTTTCTCATTTGATAGTCACACTGGAGTGTAAACTGGGCTCCATTACCCATCCCTCTGGGAGGAGGACATTTGGAGCCAGTGTCTTCAAAAGCTTAGTTTTCAAGGGAATGGTTAGAACCAAGCTTGGGTGATCTCAAGTTGGGATTTTGTTCAAGTATAGCATAAGTCTGTATCATCTAAGAATCTCTGCGGGGAGATGGGTCCTGAGTCCTCCAGAAACAGGGAGCTTCAGGCTAGATGGGGCATCTTTTCTATTGGAAAGGTGCGGTGACTAGGAGTTTCTTCTTTGGGTAAGTAATGTGACCGGAGGGCACTAACTGGGGTGTCTCCCTACTGAGCAGCCTGGCAAAGACCTCATTGTGCTCTGTTGCCCAGGTACACACACTGTCTCTTCCATTTCATCTCGAGCCCACACCGTGTCTCCACATCTCACAGGTGCTTAGGCTCAGGGTCTAGATCCTTCAGCTCCTCTTCAGAGTCAAATGAGCCTTCCCTCTTCTTCTGACTGGAGCATTGAGATGGGAGGATGGATTCTACCCACATGGTTGAGTAAAGAAACTGGAGTAATGCTTCTATTTTGGGGATTCAGCCTTTCAATATCTAAGCCCAATCACTTCCCACACCCCAAACCTTCAACCATTGCCTTCTTCTGAGCTAGTGTTTCATCTCTCCCATTCGCAGATATCCGTCTGCCCCTGACTCTCTTTAACATTGTCCCATCTTCCTGTTCCCCCCAAACCCTTCCTCATTATGGACACTTTCTCCCGTGAGGGGAGTGACCCTCCTGGTATCCCTTCCACCCCTCTCCTCTGTTTGGATTACATTTTCTAACCTAATTCCTTTCTCTGAAGGTTTTTCTATCCACGTGGACTTCCTTGTCCCATGTCCTTTTCTCTCCTTCTCCAAGATCAGTTTCCTGAGCTCATCTTTCCTGACTTTCCTACTCCTTCCTCCTCCTTACCAATCACTGTCTCAAATCACTTCTCACTCCAGAGCTCCCTCCCCTGATGGTCCTAGAACTTCATCATCCGCCTCCACCTCCAGGCAGCACTCTGACATGCTAAGGGGAGAATTCTGGTCCTCAGACTGGGAGAACGATTGACAAATGGGCATAGTTCTGCCGATCTCTGTAGGCGACAGGAATCCTAAAGAAATTGAAGTCACAGGTAAATGGATGGAGTTAGAGAAGATAATGCTAAGTGAAGTTAGCCAATCCCCAAAAAACAAAAGCTGAATGTTTTCTCTGATATAAGGAGGCTGAAGAACATGATGGCATCAGTCATTCCAACCTGGCAACCAGTTTGAAGGAAAACACCTGTAACTGCCAGGCTGTTTTATGTACATATTGCATTCTCCTCCCTCTGAACATTCCTATTTCAGAGCTCAGTGTGGTGGGAGAGGAAGGAGAATGGCAAGGAAGAGTAGGGAGGGCAGAAATGACAAGACCTCCAAGAGAGAACTAAGGACGTACCAAAGATCTCATGTACACTGAAAAATACATGATGGCATTGTCTAGTGACATAGGTGACGTCATATCTACTGTAAGTACATCCTATGACTTCTTACAACGACAGATTTCCTAATGGCACTTTTTTTCAGACCTCATCATTGTCATTAAGGGCTGCATGATTATGTGAGAGATCATTATTTTGTCCCAACTAAAATTTTTCTGCTGGACCATGAAAATTATTTTGGCTTGAATTCAGGTCTAGTTTGCATATTCCTGTCTCTTGGTAGACTGTCTCTAGTGCCACCTGCTCAAGACAGGCTACAATTACACAGTGCCTTAAGATCTGTGGGTACCTTGCCCAAAAATGGAGTAACAAGCCCAGGGTTTTGTGCTATGTACTTCACCTCTCCACTTCTCTTTTCCCCCTATGGATGCAGTTGGATGCAATAATGATGAGAGTCATACCGGAGTGATATCAGCGTGGAACAGAAATGTTTTCCAAATACCAGCCTTTCAGCATAAGGTCACATGGAGGAACACTACAGAACAGGTTCTTGGGTCTAGCCTTATCAATTCTGTTTAAATGGGAATGAGAACATTTTCACTTTTGTATTTTCAGATTGGATATTTCTGTTTGGAGAAGGCGACCAGAATCCTAAAGAAATTGAAGTCGCAGGTAAATGAATAGGCTATGAATCAGCCTCCTTATATCAGAGAAAACATTCAGCATTTATTTTGGGGGGGATTAGCTAACTTCACTTAGCATTATCTTCTCCAACTCCATCCATTTACCTGCGACTTCAATTTCTTTAGGATTCCTGTCTCCTATAGTGGGGTAGAAAGGGGGAGCAGGGGGGAACAGATGAACTCTAGATAGGGCAGAGGGGTGGGAGGGGAAGAGAGGGGACAGGGGGTTAGAAATGATGGTGGAATGTGATGAACATCATTATTCAAAGTACATGTATGAAGACACGAATTGGTGTGAATATACTTTATATACAACCAGAGATATAAAAAATTGTGCTCTATATGTATAATATGAATTGTAATGCATTTCACTGTTATATATTAAAAAATCAATAAAAAGAAAAAAGACATTGAAGTCACCTTGGGAGGAAATAAAGAGGAAACATTTTGGTAGGAGGCAAGGTATGATTAGGGCTTGACAGGGCAGCATTGTCACATGCCATGAGTTCTCCATTGAGTGGGACCCTCTGAACCAGGCTTTAGTCCTCCTGGAAGGTGACAGACCCTCATTCAGCCCTGGGATCCATGTGAATAGGAGCCTTTACAGGAAGTTCTGCCTGCCTCCTTCCCAGCAGATTCTCCACACCTTCCTGAGCAGATTCTCCACACCTTCCCTTTTCCTCTGATAAGTCAATGTCTCTGGACCTTGAAGAGAACTACCCCTTCTGTGACCCATAGAACCAGTAATCCTGGAGGAAACAGAGAATGAGTGCCAAAGGTAGACTTTTGTCACTTATGCTCAACATGGATGCACAAAGTCCAGATTCACTGTCCCAGATGAAACAAGTTTAAAAAGAGGACAAAATATTTGACACATCCGTCTTTAGATATTTAGATCATTGAGAAAGAGGCCAGCCCAGCTCATTTCCCAGATGGGGAGTTTCCAATCTACAGAGCTGGTGGGGACATGGGGGATCCAGCATTGTCCCAGTGTAGAAAGGACAGAGTCAGATATATAAGGAGACATGGCAGCTTGAGGTCATCGTGCAGAGAACTAGAGAGTGGCAATGTGCAGAGCCCCCCCCCCCCCCCC
>NW_026000136.1:5141895-5203198 GCF_001458135.2 Marmota marmota marmota
CCCCCCCCCCCCCCGTCTTGGGCTGAGAAGGGTGGGTGCACAGTAGGAAGTGAGAACTGGGGTTCAGGCAAATTCTGACTCTGCCCCTCTTCATCACATGGCTTCCTAGACATCCAAGAATGCTTCTATCATCCACCTGATGCAGAGAAACACATAGAGAAATGTTTCCTGGAGGTTGGACGTGTGGTCTCTCAGTCACCAATTGTCACTTTCACTCCCTCAACAAGGATTCAGATCATTCAGATGGTGATGGCACACAGTGTCAGAGTGCACAGCTGAATTATCCGTGTGGTTGTCTACAAAGGGCAGCTGTTAAATCCAAGGCTTTGGTACTGGATTTTTAAAATATATATATATTTATTTATTTGTAGATGGACAAAATCCCTTTATTTTATTTATTTATTTTTATGTGGTGCCGAGGATCGAGCCCAGTACCTCATACATGCTAGGGAAGCGCTCTACCACTGAGCCACAACCGCAGCCCCTGATTTTTAGTATAGGGAGGAGTTCGTGGGAGAATTCAAGGACTGACATAACAGCATATATAAAGACATGGGGTGGTATATGGAAGAAAATACTTAAATTCTCCACCCAAGCATGCTCTATGCCTCTGCTAAAACAGTGTATATTTTCCAGCTGTAGATATGACTACATTGATAGCCAATATCACCTTCATGAACTTTAACACAGAATAATCCATTTCCAGTGTGAGATGTGGAGAAAGCCCTCTTCTCTCTCTGGTGCAACAACCACCTAGGTTGGAGATGGTGGCCATTTCATTAGCCCGTGTTTCTCAAGGACCCAATGACAAACTGTCTGCACGTCTACTGAGGACATAGGGTACACACAGTATACTTTTCTTGTTTGAAGGCATTAAGATTTCTGAGATGTTGTCATTGCACAATCTAGTGCATTGTTACATGTGACAAAATACCTGAAATAATCCACTTTAAAAAAGGAAAAGTTTATTTTGATTCACGGTCTTGGAGGTTTCAATCCACCCTTGCTCAGTCCTGTTGCTTAGGGCATCATGGCTGCAGCATGTGGCATAGAGGTTCTATTTACCTCATGGCAGCCAGGGAGGAAAGAGAGAGAAACAGGAAGGGACCAGTGTCCCAATATGCCCTCAACAGCATGCTAACTCTTAAATAAATTAGGCCCCATGTCCTACAGTTCTCACCACCTCCTACTAGCATGACAAGTTGGAGACCAAGCCTTCAATGATGGGCCTTTTAGGGACACTGCAGATCCAAACCACTATACCTAGTGCATCATGATTTTAGATCTCTATCAGAAATTCAAAAGGTTTTTATATGCAAAATTTCTGGGTTTTAATTTAAAGTGTTGACTGTCATTCAGCACAAATTAATTTTCTGAGATTGGCTAGAACATATCTGTTCTTGAGGAGGGATTCATGAAAAACAATACTGTACTATGCAGATGGCCAAAATGAGCCATGTTAGAAATGGTTCTGTTTTCACCTTGTATTCTTAGTGGGGTGAGTTGCTAGGACCTCGTGTCTACGACTGTGCCTATGTGTTGTCTCTCTCATTCAGGATGAGTTTTTCCAGGTGTGGAAATATTTTGTTTAGTCTAACAAGTGACTTGTCACTTCTCTTGAGTCCAGCTTTTTAAAAAGCTTATAGATGGAGTGGTAGAATTATATCTTCTGTTCCTCTTTGGAAAGTGGTGAGAGAGCTATGGTTAGGAAAAGCAGATGACTTCAGGAAAATAAATTCTGCAGAGGTAATAGATTATAACCCATCCAATTCCCCCTTGTTTGATCTTTACTTAAACCTCAATAAATATTGTCTTTTCCCCCCATGAGGCAATTCCAATCAAGTTTTGAATTCAGGTTTAAGAGTCTGAATAACAGAAACTTGGACACATTTCACAAATTCATGTGAAGTCATTTGGATAAATACTAGTTTTGATCAAGAGGTACAGACTTATGATACACCATATGATCTTATTAGTGGTTTCCTTTGAAGGGAATTTGGCAAAGTATGAAAGATTATCTGAAATATAAATACTAACAGTATTTATCTTTAAATGTGGAGGCATATCAAAGATGGATGCTGACAGATATTAGGTGATAGAAATAAATTTTAAAAAGCTATGAAGAACCATAAATAAAGGTGCTAGTCCATTAATCTCTCACCAACAGAACTGTGCATGTTTATGTCACAAGATAGAGTTCAAGCCTGTGAACTGAAAGAGACTATTTACCAACTTGCTTGGAAAAATAGATTTTATGTTAGAAAAAAAATTAAAATTAATAAAAGTTAGTGTAAAAACAATAGGGAATTGATTCAGTATCTCAGAGTGGACAACTTCTTTGCGAGGAAGGGACAAAATCAATGCAGGATACAAACTAAAAGCACCATGAGAAGCCACATCACACATACAAGATGGCTAAAACAAAAGAGATGATATCAAATGCTGACAAGGATGTGGAGAAACCGGAACTCCCTTAACACTGTGGTGAGAATGTAAAATAGTAGGAAATAGTTTCCTGGCTCCTGGACACAACTCTCCCTGTGATCCAGCAATTCCACTCCTGCATACATACCCCAGGGTACTCCAACAAGGATCTGTACACACACGGTCATAGCCGCATGATTCACCACAGCCAAAGAGGGGAGATTACACCAATTTCCATCAGTGGGTGAATGTGTAAACAAAATATGTTTTATTCACATGAAGGAATATTTTTGGTCTAAAGAAGAAATGAAGTTCTGGATGTGCTGATGCATAGATATACATTCCTTATGCTTTTATTGCCTCTCACTTGCCAATTCACTCTCTTTGCTTGCTCTGTGAGAGTTGGTGCTTATAAGTTTTCTCTGCTTTGTCAATCCTAGCTCTGTTAAATCTTGGGTTGAAGGGATACTGGGAGAGATATGGAGTTTGATTTCAAACTTAGTTCCCCTTTTTTAAGACAAGGGAACTGGGCTCAGAATGTTGCCCAAGTCACACACACACAGCAATAAGTCACGGCTGGAGCTGAAGCTTGGGTATGCTGCTGGGGTCCCCAAATTCATCTGCTAAGCAGCTCCCTTCCATGTGGCCCCTCCCCACTTCCTCTTAGGTGAGAGCACACATCTGGAAACCATCATTCCAGAGCTTGGTTTTCTTTTCTGGTTCCTCACCCTGATCTCTCACTCCATCTTGGTTCCCAACTGGCTTATCCCATCCAGGTCCTTTTTCCAGCTCCTGGCAAGGATTTTTGTTTCCATGGCATCTGACACACCTGCATTGGTGTGCAGAGGGCAGGTGAGCTCTCTTGGCTCAAGCAGGCACTGGAGTGGGGTCAGAGGTTTGACCCACCCATCCAGCTACTGAGCCTGGAGAGGTTGACACCAGTCATAACCTACCAACAACCTACAACTGTGAGTCTCTAATGTCAAACAAGGAAAGTAAATCACAGAAAAAAGCCTCCCTGGTTTGCCCAACACCATACAGACAAAAAACTTGCTGGTCTTGGGGTGGGGGGGGTATTTTTTGTCCTATCTTAAGAGCATGTCCCTTTCAGTGTGCTTGCTAATATTATTTCACATTTTAATTTTCTTCTAAAACCCCTTTGGAGCAGAAGTGATTATCATATAAATTCTTCTCTTCTCTAGGTTTTTCATGAGAATGTATTTTTATATTAAAATATAGTGTGGCATTATCCTGTGTGCATTATTGTTGGTTAGTTCAGTTACTTGACCATTTTCTTGGATATTGTTAATTTCTTATTTATATATTTTTTAGATATAGATTAACACAATACCTTTATTTTATTTTACTTATTTTTAAGTGGTGCTGAGGATCGAACCCAGTGCCTCACACATGCGAGGCAAGTGCTCTACCACTGAGCTACAGCCCCAGCCCAGATATTGTTAATTTCATTGAATTAAAAAAAAATGATTGGGCTGGGGGCGTGTGCTCACTGGTGGAGTGCTGGTCCAGCTGGGTTTCATCTGAAGCACTAAAAATCAGGAAATTATTTACTAAATAATGAATAAAAGATTAAATATAGCATGTTGCCAATAGGTAGAGACCTTTTCTTCTCTCCATTTTTTTACAGCATTTCCTTGAGAAAACCAGTGATTGAAATATTTCTTTGTCCCTGAAAAGCGAAATAAGCTTCTTGCCTGCATTCCAGCTGGTAATGTGCTTCTGAAAGCCCTGAGGGTCATCTCTCTGAAATGGGTTGTCTCCCTCAAAGTCCTCCCTGTTTCTGCTTCTAGTTTCTAGTTTAGGGTTTGCCACCTTATCTGTTGTTTTCCTGTATGAAAAGCAACTGAGGATTCATTTTCAGAGTTAAGAAATTTGGTTAATTAACAAGAACCCAGTTAATCAACAGTGTCATTTGACAGCAAAGAAGCAGTCCAGACTGACATGATCACATGCATCACGAAGGTTGAGAAGGTGTTTATCTTATGTTAAGTTTCCCCAAGAACGTGCTGTGCTGTGCTCTACAAAATCATGAAGCACATGTGTTCTCCTAAAATACACACCCTCTTTAAAATGAAGGACAAGTGTGTCAAGGCATGTTGAAAAAGGACAGTTCATTGCTCACAACTAAATAATGAAGACTAAACATCAAATGAAACTTTATATGTACAGCAATTCCGGGTACTACAACTGAACTAAAATATAATAGATATATAAATGAAAAAGATAACAAGAGGAAAATCTCTATTAAAAAGTGAAAATACTTGGGTACATATAACAGATAAAACACCCATCATATAACTGATTAGGAACAATATGTTTTCAAAGCAATAACTATCTTAAAATTATTTAAAATCAATAGAGTAATAATTCAGTAGCCAACGTATTCAAAATAAACCAATAAAATGCGAAATATGTAGCAAAAGTATAACAATACTATGGTTCTAATTTCTTGTTTAAAAGTAATTCCCTCTCCACCAGAACCCCTGCATGCCATCTTCAAATGGTCCTAGACTGTAGTAACTGTATATAAAAAGCAGGACTCTGACATTTTACCTCAAGGATGATTTGTATTCAACACTCTAAAATGTAGGGAGTGATTCAGGAAACCATGGAACCAGAAGAAACCAGTTTCTCATCATTCCCAGGGGAAGTATCCCCCCTACCCCCAGCTCCCAGGATTACAATTCTAGCAAACATGCAGCTGTTCTAGAAGAGTCTTGGTTCTTCTGGACTATCTATACAGAGGTTCTTCTCTTCCTTTCTCATGACTCCCTGTGTCCCCATAGACATTCTGCTGAAAATGTGTCTCCCCCAGTGATCTGGAAGGAAGAAGGAGTTGTTAGACTTCATGGACCCAGTTCTCTAGACATGAAGGTGAGTTACACACTGAGCCAGCCCTAACTAGAGCTTAGACCAACTTACAAACCTTTATCTCTGATCCTCCATTCTTGACACCAGCTCTGAACCATCTTTTTAATTTTGGTTCTCATACTTTACTGACCCCAACTCTAAAAGGTGTTTCATATGTTTCATATGGTCAGGCCCAGAGTTCTGCTTCATTGCAAAGACTTGAGTTGATTCTGCTGGTGGATTAGAGCACACTAACGGAGACTTGGCCATAAGTCACATCCTGGTCCTTGCCAATGACTTCACATCTGAACTGAAAATCAATAACATATCAACATCGAGGACCAGGGTACCAGTTGACTCTGATCCCTATCTAATCCCTAACAATTCCAGATAATGTCTGCTCCTAACTTGACTGCTTGCACATGATTTAAACCAAATCTTTGCTTTATGCTTTACCCAAATTTGTAACTCTGATGTATTGCTTGTAAGAAGATGCCCTGATATTTCTTAACCTGATGTGGTTCTGACAAACTTCCTTGACCATGAACTTGAGGGGGAATGATATCTTTGTGGGAGAGGAGAGTTTCATCCCCCAAGCAGTGAATCAGTGGACAGAATACCTTCAGGAGTTAGTTCTGTCTGTAAGCCATTTGTTTGAAAGCAAACTGGGATGAAAATAGAGTTAATGAAAATTATCTTCATTGTTGAATATGTGAATAGTTGCATGGAATATCCTAACGGAGCACATTCACATTGTTCTAAATTAATCTTCATACTTGGGGGCTGGGGTTGTGGCTCAGCGGTAGAGCACTCGCCTCGCACGTGCGGGATCCTGGTTCGATCCTCAGCACCACATAAAAATAAATAAATAAAGTAAAGATATTGTGTCTAACTACAACTAAAAAAAACTCCATACTTGGTATCCTTAAGGGATGAATGGTCCAAAATGAATTAAAAAGAGAGGGTAAAAAGGCAATTAATTTAGGGCTAGGAATATAATATAGATAGCTCAATTGGTAGAGTGCTTGCCTTGCATGCACAAGGCCCTGAGTTTGATCCCCAGCACACACATACACACAAAAAGGCAATTAATTTATAGGGGGAGAGGGGAACTCGTGGCTATTTCATGGGATATTATTCACTTTAGACAGAGACATTTCATCAAAGCTGGCATTTGGGCCCAACTGGTTTGGGTTAAGGATTGTTAGCACATGTGTGCCTCTGTAACAATTGTTTTTTCCTGAGGTCTGGCTGAGCAGCCTTATAGCACCCAGTAGTACATCTGTAGTTTGTGGCTTTGAGGCTGTGAAGCTGACCGGGAGATTCAGATTGTGTGTGCATGTTTGTGCTGTTGCATGGTGTGTAGAGGGTGGCTGTGGGTGGGAGGTGACAGGAGTAGGTCAGCAGTTGGGTTCCTTGGATCTTACTCTTATCATAGACAATAAATGTCCCTGTCATCGGGCCATGGAAACAGAATTTCATACCTCCTCTCAGGCCAATGACCTCAGGCCTCCATGGACCTATGACTTCTAGGGATTGAGGGTACGATCTCGGCCCCACACCCAGAGTTCCGGATTGTAAGTTTGAATCTGGAAAGAAAAAGAACCCCAACAAAAACTGAAGGCTGCCCACTCCTTCCCTGTGCAGCCTGCAGAGTTTTCTCTGCAGATCCCACCTGCAAACCCCACCTTTCCGTGTCTCTCCTATCAGCCCATCCCTCTCCCCCCACAAGCACACACAGCACCACCCACCTCCTCACACTCCTCCCTGGAAACCCAAGTGTTCCAGCCCATGGAACGGATGAACTGATAGCGCAGCTTGTGGAACAAGGGACGCTGGGCGTGGCTCTTCCCGTAGAGGAAATGAAAGATGTCTTGTTTAGGAGCCTGGTTGTCCTCTTCCATATCATTGGCCAGGTAGCTGGGGAAAAAAAATCAGGTTGCTCCTCAGGGATACAACCAGGAAGGACCTCCTCCTGAGGTCAGATTCCCCCAAAGGAGGCCAGGCTGACCATCTTTAGACAAGACCGCACCATCCCTATCCAGTGTTATGGATGATCATCCCTTGGTCCAGAGGCCCCTGATAGAAGCCTTCTGAAGGGGGGGCCTCTCTCACACTCTGAGGCTGAAGATAAACCTGATGCTGGAGCACCTGAGGCTCCTTCCTGCCACCCACACCCAGTGCAGTTGACACCAGTTTGCACATCTCTATCTTCATCCCCCTCCCTTCAGTTTCTTCCATGTGCTCACATCTATGTCCCCTACCACAGCGGGGTGCCCCTCTGCTTTCCTCCCACCATCCCTGATAATGAATCCTGACTGGCTAAGAAGCTAGGAGTGTGAGTGAGCACACCATACCCAGGTAGTATCCAGGCTTGTTCCTGACTCTGGATAATTTCTTTAGTCATTCCTTTCCTACCAATTGGCTAGCAGAGGGTCTGGTTCATATGTTTTTTTAATTCAACAAGACATAATATTATCTCTCTCTTACCAAGGTCCCTCTTCCTGGCCACAGAGAATACACTTCATAATGTTCTGTTGAACAGACGAATGAATGAAATCTTTATCTATAATAAATGCCATAATGACCACTTCATAGACTCAATGCTATAAAATAAATTCTTGCAAGATCAAGATAATTGAGCCGAGTGTCTTAACAATGTATGAATATTTTGATAGGACCCTGCCTTCCTAAGGTGTTCCATCCAATGGCATTAGGGCAAGGAACAGGGGAGATAAGAAAGTGTAAACTGAAATAAAATATTATGGCCTTAATCACTTCCAGGGTGCAGTAGCTTACTGATCAGGAAGCACAGCACAGACTGTGGTGTTTTCTTTTGTTTTTTTTTCAGACAGGGTCTCTCTCTGTTGTCAGGCTGCTGTCCTAGGCTCCAGTTTCCTCCCACCTGTGCTTTCTAAGAAGCTAGGAGTGTGAGTGAGCAAGACCATACCCAGGTAGGTTTCAGTGTTTTAGTTGATTTGAAGGATAGTTCATTTTCTTTAGGTACAAATGTGTGGAGTCAGCTCGACAGGAAACACAAGGTGATGGGAGAGAAGAGGGAATTTGGAAGGAACAGTGAAAGAAAGTCAGAAGGAATTTAATGGTAAAAGTATTTAATGATGGAGAGATTATAGAGAAGGCTAAATGCCACACAAGGACTCCAGTTTTGTTCTAGAAAGCCATGAGCAACACAGTTGCTGAGGAGGACTAAGAGGGGGTTGCACCCAGGTTTGGAAAGATTTTCAGGGAATACATAGAAAACTATGAGCTGAGGGATATCCACAGGGAGAATTTTACAGTGGACCAGTGCTGTGCAGAGAAGACCTAAATTTGGCATCTTTCTTGGAAATTCAGAGGCAGAAGATAAATGTTGGTATAGATGTAGGAAGAAAGACAGAGAGTAGTCAGATCACCGTCCCTCCCGACTCTCTACAGGATGTGCTGTCCTTTTCACCTCCTCCCAGGTGAGCTTTATGTTTCCCTTGATTTCATTTACTCTTTTAAACCTGCCTTAAGGTGGTTTGAGTGTTTGTTTTTAGTTGGAGAATTGTAAGAAAACTATATTATTATAATGCTATTTTTTTTTTTTACCCAGAGCAAAAACAATAGAGGTTAAAAGGTTCAGGTCAGGTTAGTGCCCCTCTGCTTTCCTGCCCCTCTGCTTTCCTCCCACCATCCCTGAAAATGAATCCTGACTGACAGGATGAGGCCAAATACTCACAGAGCCAGAAAGAAGTGGATTCGTTGGTACTGCCAGGAGAAGAGGCCAGCCCGGCTAAAATAAGCTATGACCATAGACAGGAGGTACTGATGCAGAGAGAGAAAAAAAAAACATATGTAGAGATCACACCCTGTAAGGGAAGGAATGTGGGGACAGAGGAATGGGAGGCTGGGGAAGACAGTGCCACTATTCAGAGAATGGTGCCTTGTAGGGTGACCAGCTTATCCAGGGAATGGTACGGGGAGACAAAGTCAGTCGATGGCAAGTCAGAGAAGTCAGGAGGAGGGGTGGCCTAGATGTGCACTGGATGGCCATCTCTGAGGGGCCCTTCTGAGGTAGGACATTTAGGTCAGCTGTGTCAGGGGGGTCTTTGGTAAGCTGGAGAAAAGAGGGTCCCAGAGAGAGCTGAGAGGAGAGGATCCAGGAACCTCAGGTTGCAAGCAAAGAAGGGTCAGCCATGCAAGACTCTGGCCTCAGGCTCAGAACACAAAGCACCCAAGCAGAGGCAAGGTCCACCTGTCCTCTCTTCAAGAAGCTTCTAGGCTTTGAAGGGAGATGTTGATAAGTCACAAAGGGGCCAGGACCTGGGAGCATAGGAACTACGAGAAAGCATAGAGGACCAAGGGGTTAGAAAGCCCTCCCCATCCAGGCTGTGCTGGAGCAGGATCACTGCCCAGTGGAGAACAACCTCACCTTGTCAGACACCCTCAGCTTCTTGTCCCAGGCCAGGAATCTTTTGACAACAGGATCCTCTGTGAACAGAGCTCATGTGTTAGTCTGGAAACCAGAATGGGCTTGAGTGGGAGTGAGATAGAGGGGAGGGAATCAGGCCTTCTTGGAGAATATATATTTAGGGTTGGGGCCCATGTTTAAGATGGATGAGAAGAGGACAGGAACATTCACCTGCAAGGGACCGTGGCTTAGACCTGAGACTCCACAGAGAAGCAACTTAGTGAGGGTTTGGGTAACAGCCAGGTATCAGTATGATTAAGAACTTAAACCTTGAGGGCCCAGGATTACCTCTGACTGCACCACCTCCGAATTAGAGACTTATTCAGGTCATTTTCTCATTTGATAGTCACATCAGAGTGGGAACTTGGCTTCATTTCCCACCTCTCAGGGATGAGGATATTTGGGGCCAGAATGTCAGCAAAAGTTCACTTTCAGGGGGACAATTGGAATCAAACTCTGTGATTCCAAGCAGGGACCTTTTTCAAAGATAGAATAACCTCTGTCATCTAAGGATCTCTGAGGGAAGATGGGTCCTGAGTCCTCCAGGCATGGGGAGTTCAGGGCTAGCATGACATCTTTTCCACTGGAATAGTGCAGTGACTATGTGTCATCTTGGCAACTCAGGAGGCTGAGGCAGGAGGATCACAAGTTCAAAGCCAGCCTCAGAAATGCAATGAGGCCCAAAGCAGAGACTCTCTCTCAAAATAAAAAATAAAAAGGGCTGGGGATGTGACTTAGTGGTTACATGCCCCTGAGTTCAATATTTAGTACAAAAAAAAAAGTACAGTGAGTGGAAGTTTCCTTCTTGTGTAAAGAACTGGACCGGAGGGTGCTAATTGGGGTATCTCCCTACCTAGCAGCCTGGCAAAGACTTCATGGTGCTCTGGTTGCACCAGGTACACACGCTGTCTCTTTAACGTCATCTCGAGCCCACACAGTGTCTCCACATCCCAGGGGTGCTTAGGCTCAGGATCCAGATCCTCTAGTTCCTCCTGTGAATCAGATGAGCACTCCCTCTTCCTCTTTTGGCCAGAGAACCCACTCTGGAGGCCAGGTTCTACCCTGGGGTTTGAGTCCAAAAAGCCAGGCAGATCCTCCTCCAGCTCTTCCCCAGAATCTGATGACCATTCTGTCTTCCTCTTCTGGCTGGAGGACTGAGGTAGGAGGCTGGGTTCTACTGTTGGGGCTGAGCAAAGAAAGCCAAGTAAAGCTTCTGTTTTGGGAATTCAGCCTTTTATCATGTACATCCAATCCACCTCCCATCAGAAACCCTAACCTCTTCAACTATTGTTTTCTCCTTTGCTCATGACCATCTGCCCCTGATTCTCCTTGCCATCATCCCATCTCCCTGTTCCTCAAAAACTCTTGCTCATTATGGACACTTTCACCCATAAAGAGGAGTGATCCTTCCTATGTTCCCTCCACCAGCTTCCTCTGCTTGAATCTCATCTCCTAACCCAGGTTGGATTTTCCTCCCCTTTGAGAGTTCCTTTTCAGAGCTCAGTCTGGCAGGAAAGGAAGAAGAATATCAAGGAAATTTGGGGAGAGAAGAAATGATAAGACCTCCCAAGAGGGAGCTAAATAGGTACAAAAGATCACAGGTACACTGAAGAGTGGGCTGGATATGAAGACTAGGTTAGGCAAAGTTCTTCTGCTGAATGTTTATTGGCCTTCACTGTGTTCAGTAACCTGTGCTGGGAGCACATCCTGTACCCTTAGGCATCCTTGATACCTGGAGACATGTTGAGGATCTAAAATCATAGAATACTCTATACCTGCTCACCCTCTCTTCAAATAGTATTTACAATGTCATGGTGCCTGTGGATCACCTGTAGTCTGCTTCTCAATTCCAATTATTCTCTAGTATACCTTGCTAATTTTGGTATACCAGTATTGCTCTTGACCTAGAAATTTTACTACCACTTATTTGCCCTAAAGAACACATCACATGTATAAAGAGACTAATGGAAAAATCTCCCATGAAAGACAGTATTTTTTTCCTGAAAAGCCAGGGAGAGTGCATGGGATGTGACACAGCATCCAATGGGACTGGGGAACTCTTTCTGAACTTCCTACTCAATCTTCTGCTTTCCTGCTGGATAGTCGAATCATGCTTTATGCTTCTGACCAAAACAGTGTAGTTAAATATATACAAAATGTACTATTTTAACCACTGTAAAGTGTAGAGTTCAGTGGCATTAGGTATAGCCATGTATTGCTCAATGATTGGGGTATGTTCTGAGAAATGTGCTGTTAGTTGATTTCATAGTTGTGCAAACATGATAGAATACTCAACTGAGATGGCTGTGACATCACTGTGGGATATCATGTAATGGAACCAGTTTGTGTAACTCCCCACTTCTGCTCCCACAGCTCCTGCTGACCACCATTCAACTTTCTGTCTCTGTAAATTTGACAACTCTCTGTACCACATCTGTCTTGCATACTGTGGACTCATACAGTATTTGCCCCTGTGTAATTATCCCCTGATTATTTAACTTTGTGCACTATTCTAAGACCCTACATTGCTGGAGGGTGGGTAAGAATTCTTTCTTAAGGTTGAATAATAGTCCCACGCATGCTAGACTACATCTTTTGTACATCTATTTATCCCTCAGTGGACGTCGGGTTGTTTCCACATTTGGATTCTAAGTCTTTCTTTTGCCAGTGTTGGACCATATTGACAAGAAGCACATCTGTTATTCGTGCTGTGCTAGAAGTTTCATTTTGTATTTTAATGTCTTGCATGATGCTAATGAACCCAGGCCAAACAGGAGTAAAGTCAAGTTAGTTCATGGAACGTGCTGGGAATGAGCGTCCACCTTGTTTGGCTGTCATGGATGTTTGGCGTTGGATGAGGTCACAGAGATCTTCCACATGACATGCAAGTTCCCTGGCAGCTCCCTCACAGGCCTGTGCTGCCCACTGAATTTCTCCCTGATGGGAAAAATACTGTGCGTCAGGAAGCAGGTCCTTCTACTGTAGAAGACAAATTGTCTGGCTGCTCTGTTTATACAATTTCCATTCATGATGCCTTCAACCCTCAGAACTGATTGGGTCCTCCCATAGCAAATTAGAAGTTCACACACTCCTTTTTTACTAGAAAGTTTTCAAGTACAGTCATGTGCCACGTGACAATGTTTTGGTCAATGATGGACCACATATATAATGATGGTCCCACAATATAAGATATTGCCTAGCAACTTAGGAGACATCATAGCCTCTGTAAGTACATTCTGTGACTTCCCACGTGATATATGGACTCATGGCACATTTTCACTCTTTATCCTCCTCGTTAAGTGATGAATGACTATTGGATCAATATTCTGTTATCACTAAAATTTCTTTTCTGGACCATGAAGATCCTGATTATTTTTACCAGGATTCCAGTTGTAGTTTGCATATTCCTGTCTCTGCTGGCCACCTGGTCTAGACATGCTACAATTAAGCAGTTCCCATTCTTAAAAAATGTGGGTACTTTGGCCAAAAATTAAGTAAACTGCCCAGATACTGTTGGATATGGACCATTGCTGCTCCACTTCTGTTTTCCTCCTATGGATGCAGTCTGATACAACAATGACTATCATTGCACTGGAGAGATAAGAGCATAAGGTAACAGGGAGGAATACTACACTACAGAGGCTGCTGGCACCTAGCCTTAAATATTCTTATTGATGGACTGAGACACCACCCAACTTAACATTTTCACTGTTATAATTTCAGATTTCAAATCTCTGGTTTGAGAAGGCCACAGAACTCCTCTAAAGAAATCAAAATCAATACAGAAGGAAATGACCAGGAAACATTTTTGTGGGTAGGTGAGGTATGAACAGGGCTCTTCAGGGTAAGACTCTGACAGGCCTTGGATCCTCCCCTGATTGGACCCTCTGAACCAGCCTGCAGTCTTCTTATTGGGTGACAGCCCCCTTGCTTGACCCTGGAGTCCATGTGAATAGGAAAATTTCAGGGAAACTTTGCTCACCTCCTCCCCAGCAGGTTCTCCAAGCCTTGCTGAGTCTGCTCCTCTCACCTTCCCTTAACCTTTGGTGACTCAAGGTCTCTGGACTTTGAGGAGAACTACCCCGTCTGTCCTAAAACTAGTGAAATCCTTGGGAAAAAAGAGAATGAATGCCAAAGGCAGACTTTTGCTTCTTCTGCTCAACATGGATTCACAGGATCCCAGCTAAAACAAATTTTAAAAGAGGGAAAATATATGGAATAGCAGTCTTTAGGAAGTTAGATCCCTGAGAGGTAATTCCATCTCATTATTTAGATAAACAGTTTCCAATCCACAGAGCAGGAGGGGCTGTGGGGGAGCCAGCATTTTCCCCGAGCAGAAAGGACAATGGGTAGAGTTGGGTATCTAGGGAGACATGGCACCTGGAGGTCACAGTGCAGAGAATCAGAGAAGTATGGTTCAGAGGCTCCCATGCTTGAGATTTGTGAAGTGGGTACACAGTTTGAGGTAAGAACTGAGGCCTTGGCTGATTCCAGTTCCAGTTCTCTTCCCCATGTGGTTTCCTAGATGTAAAAGTGTGGCTTCCATTCTCTACATGATGCCAAGAAGCACCCAGAGAAATGTCCCCTGGAAGTTGGACTTACAGTCTCTGTGTCAGCATTGTCAACTTCATTCCTTAGTTAGGACTTAGACCCAGGTCATGCTCAGCAGCAGCAAAGGCTGGCCAAGAGGCTCCCAGCACCCCCAATCCCTTCTAGACTGCAGAACTGGACAAGCTCACATTTGTGCAGGGTGAGTTGAATGCTATAGAAGAGCTGCGGGTACGAAGATATCAAGATGGGTTATGTGCCCACTCATTTGGATGAGCCAGTACTTACTATTGAGGTAGTAGGATTTAGATGGCATGACACACAATGGCAGACTGCACAGCCTAATGATCGATGTGGTTACCTGCAAAGGTATGGCTATTTAATACAAGGTTTTGTCACTAAAGCATAGGAAAGTCATGGGGAATTCAATGACTGACATGATAACATTCTATAAAGGCATGGGATAGCATATGGAGGAAAATGCCCAAATTCTTAACCTGAGCATGCTCTATGACTTTGTGTGCTGCTATAATAATATATAGTTTCCTGCTGTGGATATGGACAAGTTGAGAGCAAATGTCAAGTTGTATAAAGCATAAACTTGATGAGGATTTTTATACACTTTGGACCATTGATTATTAATAGAATAATCTTAATAATCAGAAGGGGATACATGGAGTAGTCACAGGAACTTTTATAACAAGCAAACATTAAGTTTATTGGCCATTCCATACCAGATACACCAGCCTCTGGTCTGTTTTCTCCTTGGGCTGAAATGGTCCTGCTGACAGTTTTCATAAGGTCCTGAGGCTCACCTCCCCTGAACTGTCTCTATCCTCCACTCTTTAGCATAAGTAGTAATCCATCAGATCCCAGCATGGAGGTGGGAAAGGAGGATGGAGAATTAAATTTTTCAGCTAATAATCTTTTTTTAGAGAGAGAGAATTTTAATATTTATTTTTTAGTTTTCAGTGGACACAACATCTTTGTTTGTATGTGGTGCTGAGGATCGAACCCGGGCCGCACGCACACCAGGCGAGCGGGCTACCGCTTGAGCCACATCCCCAGCCCAATTTTTCAGCTAATCTTGAATGAGAATATTTATACATGGAAGGACCTAGGGACCTTTATTGATTAAGTTTGTATCTGGAAGATCATCTGAAGACTCACGTGTTAAAGCCTTGTTCCCCACCATGGTACTTGTATGAAGTCGTGGGACCTCTATAAGGTAGAGCCTAGTGGAAGGAAATAAGTCACTGGGCTGAGCTGAGCCCTAGCATGGGATTGCTGGATCCCAACTCTTTCTTTTCTTTGCTCTTCTACACAATGCCCACCATGCTGTGCTCCTCACAGCCCCAAAAGCAATGAGTCAACCTATCCTTTTTTAAAGTTGATTATTTGAGGTATTTTGTACCATGAAAAGAAAGATGACTAAATAATTAAAAATTATTTTTTCAGGGAACCTGTACAGAGACAGAATTCACAGATATTTGACCAAGAAGAGAAGGACTCAATTGTGTGTGTGTGTGTGTGTGTGTGTGTGTGTGTGTAGTGCTGGGGATTGAACCCGTGCTATATCCCGAGCCCCAGAGAAGAACTCAATTTTAAGGAAGACTCCATTATAAATGTTGGATGTTTAACTCAGATTCTGAATGAAAATTGCTATTTCCTTCATGAGAGTGATTCTCACCATATTTGATTGATTGTGTCAAAGCTAGAGCAGAGAAAGGAAGGATTAAATTACATTGAACTGCCAAATGTGACTTGGCAAATACCAAGTTTTTGAAAGACTCACTGTTCAGAATTTTGCATGTCCATGGTCAGAGCTTTGATTTTTTTTTCAGACCTTGATTTTTTCCATCTTTAAAATAGGGACCACAACAGTATCTATCCCAAGGACTTCTGTGAGGAGCCAGTGGGTTACAACATTTAAGAAGACCACCTAGAGACTATGTGGTTCCTATTGGGGATTTTCTATTTGTGGTGGGGGTATTGCCAAAATTTTTAATTCACTTCCTTTCTAATTTTAGGGTAGAGCTTCACTTCATGGATCCCTTGTACTTGGGTGAAACTAAGTGACTAATTCCTGCCAGAGAGTTGAGAATTCAAATCATGAGCTTAGCTTTCAGGGGAGAGTAATCCATTTCTGGTACTACAGGTGGAAAAAGCCCTGTTCTCTCTCTCTGGCACACCAGGATTTGAGATGGTGGCCATTTCATCAGGCTGTGTCCCTCAAGCATCCAAAGATTGACTGCCTGAACATCCACTATTGACACACAGCGTGCCCAAGGACTACACATTTGTTGTTAGAAGCCACACATTTATTCAAACACATGAACATGCTCACATGCATACACCAAATCACTTACATACAAACATGAACACATTCCCATATAAACACAACCTGCTCCTAAGCTCACAAGCATACTCAAATTAACATACTCACACATGAATACATCATTCATACTTAACATTATTTTCATAACCTAGTGTGGTTAGTCCATTTTTGCTACATATGACAAAATACCTGAGATAATTATCTTAAAAGAAGGAAAGGGTTTTTTGTTGTTTGTTTGGTTCATGGTCTAAGAGGTTTCAGTCCATGTCACTTGATCCTGTTGCTTTGGGCCTGTGGGTGTCCAGTATATATATTATGGCAGGTGGCATAGGAAGTCTGTTTACCTCTTGGCAACCAGGAAGCAAAGAAACAGGAAGGGGCCAGGGTCCAAATATCCCTTCAAAGGCATCCATAAACTTAAGTATCTCCAAAAGCAAGGCCTTATCTCCTAATATAGCTACTACATCCCAATAGCACCTCAGGTTGGGGAGGAAGGTCCTGCAGGGGCTCAGACCCTAGGACACAGATTCAGGATCCTGGCAGTGGAAGAAGATGTGAGATGCAGTTGGGACAGTACACATGTTTTATCCAGAGATGGAAGCATCCTCGCCCCAAGTCTTTCCATAGACCTTTTTTATATGCAGGCCAAAGAAGGCGCAGTGCCAACAGGTTACATAGGTGAATGCATACAGCAGATATTTATGACCTTGAGTCCATATGCTGAATCAGGGTCATAAAAGATACTCATGACCTTGACTACATACTAAAACAGCTGGCTGAAAGTCTCTGTGAGGGAGCCTAATTATAGCCACCTTGGGTCTTCCATACACAAGCCTTCAATACGTGGGCCGTTGAGGAACACTCCAGATAGAAACCATTGCACTTTGTCCATTCTGATTTTAAATCATTACAGAAACTCAAAGTTTTTCAAATTGAGAACTGCTGGATTTTTCAGGTGATATCTGTCAATCAGCCCAAGTTACCTTATGGAGATTGGCTAGAAGACATCTGCTCTAAAAGGGGATTACAGGGAAAACAGTATTGTATGACACAAGTGCCATCAATAGTAAAGTTCCACTGGCTCTTAGCAAGGTGAGCTTCTGGAGCCGCAAGTCTGCGACTGTGCGTGTATGGTGTCTCTCTCATTCAGCATGAGTTTTTCCATGTGTGGAAATGTTTTTCAGCCTAAAAAATCAAATGTCGTTTCTCTTGATTCCTCCTTTACCAAGAATATAGATGGAGTGTTGGACTTCTGTTTGCTGTTTCTCTTTGGAAAGTGTTGAGAGTGTTGTGGTTAAGAGAAGCAGATGAGTAAAGAGAAATAAAACAAAATTCAGAAGTAATAGATTATAATCAGTCTCATTTTCAATTGTTTGATCTTTACTTAAACCTAACTACATCTCATCTTTTTTCTCCACAAAGCAAATCTAGTCAGGTTTTGAATCCAGGTTTGGGAGGTTTGATAGCAGAAGCTCAGAAACTTGGATCCATTTCACAAATCTCTGTGAAATCAGGTGAACAAAGACAATCATTGTTCAACAGATACAGAATGCAGCATTACGATCTTATCAGTGGAATCGTTTGGAGGGAATTTGGCAAAAAATATGAAATATTATCTGAAATATAAAAACTAACAGTGAAAAAGGAGAAATTATCAGAGACTTATGCTGACATATTATTTGGGTGACATATAAAACTAAGAATTATGAACAAACATAAACATAAGTGGCAGTGAATTAATAGAACAAGCGCAACAAACAAAGAGATGTATGTTATGTCATAAGATAAAGTTCAAGAATGTGAGTAAAAGAAACTTTACCAACTTGTTTGGGAAATGGGTTATGTTAGAAAGTATGAAAAGTTAATAATAGTTAATATAAAAATAATAATGATTGATTTGTATCCCAGAGTGGATCCAAACAGGGATCCAAACCAAAACCACCATAAGAAATCATTTCACTGAGGATGGCTATGTTAACATTACTCAAAATGGAAAATAACACATTTTGGAAATGATGCGGAGAAACTGAAACTCCCTTAACATTGCTGGTGGAAATTCGAATGGAACAGTTTGGTGGTTATTCAACAAGAACCACCATGTGATCCAGAAATTCCACTCCTGTGTATATACCCCAAAGAATTGAAAACAGGTACTTAAAACAAAGATCTGTACACATATGTTCACAGCAGCATGATTCACCATAGCTAAAGAGAGGAAACTAAACAAATATCCATCAGCAGATGAATGCAGAAACAAAATGAGTGTTATCTACATGACAGAATATTGTCAGCCTCAAGATGCTGGTATGCACTGATGTACAGAAATAGAAATAAAGATAGATATCGTATGTATTTATTGTCTCTCAGCTACAAATTCACCTTCTTTGCTTGCTCTGTGATCATGGAGTTGGTCCTTGTAAATCTCTCTCCTTTTACAACAACAATGCTAAACCTTGTCTGGAGGGAATGCTGGGGGAAATAAGGAATCTGATTCATTATCAGAAATTATTTCCTTTTGTTAGGCAAGGAAACTGCACTCAGAAAGTTGTGTGAGTCCCACAGCAATAAGTGACAACTGGAGCTGAATTGTGTGTCTATTGCTGGGGTTTCCCTCTTCACCTGCTCTGCATCTTCCTTCCAAGGTGGCCCCTCTCTACTCTCTCCCAGATGAGAGCACACATCTGGAAATCCTCATTTCAGAGCCTGGTTTTCTTTCCCATTCCTCACCCTGACCTGTTGCCCCATCTTGGTTCCCTGCTGGCTCATCCCAAGTGGATCTCTATTCCAGCTCCTGAACAAGGACTTATGTTTCTATAGCATCTGACACACCTGCATTGGCGTGCTGAGTGTAGGTGTGCTCTCTTGGCTCAAGAAGGCACTGGAGTGGGGTCAAAGGTTTAACCCACTTATCCAGATGGCCAGTGGCAACTCTGAGTATGGAGAATGTGACACCAATCATCGCCTACTTAATAACCTACAACTGTAAGTTTCTAAGGTAAAAAAGGAAAGCAAATCACAGAAAGGTTCCTGACTTATCCAACACCATAAAGACATTCTCTAATAAAAACCTAGTGGGGTATGTGGGATTTGATTTTTTTGCCCCATCTAAAGAGCATGTAATATTACTTTATGTTGTAATTTTTTTTTAAAACCTCTTCTGGAGTAGTTTGTAATTATGACATAAATGGATTTATTATTTAGATATTCTTGTGAAAGTGCATCTTTATATTAAAATATATTGTGTTGGTTATCCTGAGTATGTTATTATTTTTATTAACACCTTTAATTTTACCATATTCTTGGACATTGTTATTAGCATCTTATGGTTTTTTTTGGGTTTTTTTTTAAGATGGGACTGGGGGCATGGCTCAGTGGTAGAGTGCTGGCTGAGCTGGGTTCCATCCTCAGCATTGTAAATAAAGAACTTAATAAATAAGAAATAAAAGATTACATTGTGCTTGTTGACAAAAAGTAGAGATTGTCTCTCTCCTCCCTTTGCAGAGGTTCTCCTTTAGAGAACTAGTCCTAGAAATATTTCCTGTCTCCCTTTGATTCACATCTAAATCTTTTAAAAAGTGGTATAAGCTGCTTGCCAGCATTCCAGCCAGGAATGCATTTCTAAGCCTGAGTCATCTCTCTAAGATGTAAACCTTGAGGAAGACAGCGTCCCTATGTCCCTGTCACCTTGGGAGTCTGGCGCAGGCACCCTACTCTGAGCTATATCTACCTGCTTGTCATAGAGATGTGAGAAGTTTTGCTTTTCGTTGGGATAAAGGCAAGAGCTCGGACGACCACCTCGATTACCAGATGAACTCAGGATGAGTCCTGTGAGAATGGCGAGCCCACGGTGCGTCAAGTGCTTTCACCCAGGACCAGCTGCAGTTTATCCTGAGCCCGGGTGCGCGGGCTGGAGGGTCCCTGCTTGGTGTTAGAAAGGTGAGGCGTCCTCCTGCAGTCTCCTTAGTGGTTCGCCTAGGATGCGCATCACAGTCTGGCTCAATGCTTCCTCGGGATTAAAACGGTTGTCTTCACTTCCTGCATTTGTGCAGAGGAGTTTCTGGGTTGGCAGATTTTGTTTTTACTATTTTCCCCACCAGCTTTTAAGAACCAATTAGGCCAGAGAACTGTTGCATTATTTCAGCCCCAAATAGTAAGAACCCATTGTGCTTATGGTCTCCTTTTCGAGGATGGACATTTGTCCCTAACTCTAAACGTGATCTTCTCGGACAGGCACAGTCACAGGTGGTTCCTTTCAGTTGGTGTGCGCTGTCTTTTTGCAGTTTGGGCACATTACTTGTGCGATCTGGAAAAGCTACGGTTTCTGTCTTCTTTCCCTTCCTTGGAGAGCATCGCTGGACAACTGCTGTAGCCTAGCCTTTGAGAAACTTCTGCAGGACACACCCTTCTTCGGTTTGTCAGAACATTGGTCCCAACCGAAGGCTCTGAGGAAGAGAGAACCTGGGCTCCCGGGACCAACCACACAACCGGCTGCTAAAGCCGAAAGGGACCGGAGACAAATGCGAAACCGAGCTTGAGGTTCGAGGCGGCCAGGGCTCTTAGCACAGCACCTCTTAACCGCAGGACAAGGCAGAGACCTTTGCATCATTCCCTAAGTCCGGCGGCGCGCAGACTTTTGGGAAATAGAGTCCGAGCAGGGATCCCGCAGGCTTCCGGCAGCGTCCTGCGCATGTGCAGTTCTCCCTGCGTGCGTGTTCACGCATGCGCCTCGCTGCGGCATCGCCCTGGCTTCCTGTCCGTCCAGGTGACCGCCGCCCTGGTTTTCTGTCTGGGGCCTCTGGTGACCAGGACCGCGGAGTCTGTGGGGTGATCGCCGAAGGGCGCAGGCTGTGTGTCCCGGAGTCCCCCCTGGCTTGACCGCTACCTCGAGGACCGAGCTCGCGGCGGAGGGCCCGAGGATCAAGCAGCAGCAGTGGCGGCAGAGGGGCTGCGCGACCCGGGCCGGCGCTCCGCGGCACGGTGAGTCCTAAGGGGCGGATCTGGGTCCCGGAGGGAGGCGCGGCCCGAGGTTGTGCGTTAGGTCCAGCCCCGACTCCTTAGTAGCAGAAAGGCCTGGCGAGGGCGAGGGCGGACATCCCGGAGCTGCAGAGACCCACGGGAACCGCCCGCGCCCGGGGTCGATGCTGTGCAGCTCTAGGAGGGACAAGACGCTCGGTGGGTGGGTCTTTGAGGACAGTGTACCTGAGAAGGAGTGGACACCGGCCTCATCTGGGATTTCTGGCTGCACTGCTTTCTCCACCCCGACTCCCTTTCCTCCTCCTCCTCGTAGTGCTCCAGATGTCTCTAAAGGTCCATCAGCAACGCTGTTCCTTACCGTTTGCCTCTTAGTTCTGCCTTTGTCGAGTCATGCAGTGTGGATCCAGGAAAGCCTTTTACTGCCTCGTTTGATAGAGGAGGACATGGTGGATGATTTGACAAAGGTTACCCAGGTGTTTTTAGGCACTTCTAGGCCTGGTTCCTTCTACTGTATTACATATAAGTTACTACATTTCTTAATAGGATATCTTTTTGAGCAGGCCACTCACATTTGTATGATTAAAGTCCCAACCATGGTGACTGTAAGTCAGAGAATTTCATGAATTTTCTGATCTTCAGTAGTTTGAAAAGTAAGAAAGTAAATGAGTTTTCTGTAGCAGAATTCCTTTTTTTTTTTAGCTTACATTTAAGGATAACACATTATTTCAATTAAATTTGACGTTAATTCACACTTATTCACCTCTAATTATGTGTGGGTTGCGAACATATAGGTAGGCACCATCCTGAGTATTTTCCAATTTTCCAATCCCTTCTGAAAAGGCCTAATGAGACAGTCTTCCATATTGTGTCCTCAGAACTTTCTGGGTAGGTTTTTATGCAGGAGATTCCTGCTGTGACAGGTCAGATAACTTATAATGACGCTGCTTGCATTTTTCTTTCCCAGATCCGCCTCTGCTTTCACAATTCTCCATATTTTTCCAAGAGCAGCAGAACATGAGTAAATCCCTGGTGAGTTTTTCTGTTCATGTGTTTATTCTGTCCTGAGGCAATAAGAGTTCCAACTTCAAAACATGAAAATAGAAAGAGTCAAGATATAATCAAAATGGTAGCAATCAGCACTCAGCAGATTTTCTATATTCATATGTATAAATAGCATGATCCCTAAAGAGTTCTTAAAACCATAGTACATGTATGTCTCCGATTTTTGGCAAAAAAGTATAAATATCGTACATTCCTTGACTTACATTGACCATAAATGATATGTTTCCTTTCTCGTGGATTTTAAAAATTTCCTTGATGTAATTGTGAATAGCCTTCCCAAATAATAACCTGTAAGCTGCTGCCACTGATACCTTACTTTTCTGTCATGTGAGCAGACAGCATAGTGCCCAGGAAGGACTCAGCACACACGATCTTTCTGGTGACTAAAACTTTGCCATATGGACATTTTGCTCCATGCAGGGATAAAGCCTGGATTAGCTGGAGGAATGGCTTCACCCTTAAGTGAGTCTAAGCAGTTCTTTCTGCAGGTTGGTCTGGGTTGCACAGCAGACAATGCAGTAGAAATCCCTGGCAGAGGTGTCCTCATTTCCCATTCCCATTTTATCCTGCCTCCCACGGTCTCCATTCTGTGCCTGACACTTCCCTCATCCTGTTCTGGTGAAGGTTGCCAGTGACCTAATGTACACTGGGTATTTCTAACATGCACACCCAGGGCTAATAGCCCATCGTTGTCTTAGACACTCTGCAGTCTCCCCTGTCATTTTTTATTCCATTTCTTTTGTTGCCCTCTTTTTGAATCTGAGGAGTTCTCCTGCTCTCTTCACATATTTTTCTTTTGCCTATAGCTCATGACTTTCCTTACTCCTGTCTAATCTCACCGTCCAGTGCTTTAACCTTGAGTCCATGTTGCTTCCCCAAGGGGATCAGATGCCTCTGTCCAGTTGCCTTTAGAGAATCTCCAAGGGGTGTGTCCAGAGGGTACCTCAAGCTTATAGATGCAGTGGATCCCCAAATCATCAATTTTGCCCCCTGCCCACCTATGTCTCCTATTCTTGCCCCTACTTGTTCATTGAGGCATTGTCCAATCTGTGACCCTGTCCAGAAAAAAATGGGATCCTTTAAATTTCTCCATCTCTGTTGCCATGTGCAGTTGTTCCAGCATGTTAATTTCATATTCTAAGATTTTTATCCTTTCCCCTTACTCTCTCCCTGCCACCGTTGTTATCACATTTTGCGGGAGGATGTTTTTGTACTCTTGGAGAAACTCCCTTTCTCTGCTTCTACTTCTTTCCTTCACTAGCTCAAATGCACTTTCTGCCTTGAGAATTTCTCCTGAAACTTTAATTTGATCAGGCTGTGTGCATGTGGAAAGCTCTTCAGAGGCTCCCTGAGTGACTAGGAAAACAAGGTTTCTGTTAAATTGGAAATGGAGAGATGGTGGGAAAATCAGGTTTGAGAAAATTAGGTTTTAGCCATTTTTAATTGGTTCTGTTAACATGAGGTAAAGTGGTGATAGCAAGAGTGCAGGACATGTGTTGGGACTTCAGGAGACAGACTGGACTGGGAATCAGCATGGAAAACTGTGTTGGGAGGTAGACAAGGGGGTGAGTCCAGGACTCTCCCACATGCAAAGTCTGCTACCGAAGGAGGGACTGGGTGGGGCAAGAGTGAGAACTGGGAGCACGAGGTTTCAGAAACCAAGGAAATGAAAGGTTTGAGTGTGGAGGAGCAACTATGTCAAATGCTATTCATAGTTAAGCCTAAAGACAGAACTGGCCATGGGATTCAATTCTGGGGAGATCCTCTGACTCCTTGAGGATTTGTTTAGCTAGATCTGATTTGATTTAAGAGAGAGTGGTAGATTTGGTATATTCCTGGTTTTTGTTTGTTTGTTTGTTTGTTTGTTTTTTGTTTTGTTTTGTTTTTTGAGTGGGGAATTTGGACCCAAAATTTTTTGGGGAAAAGAGAAATTGGCCAGTAACTAGAGTAGGAGTTGAGGTCAAAATAGGATTTTTGTTTTGTTTTGATGGGAGGAATAAAAAAGGGTATGATCCACTAAAAAAGGAAAACCTTTGATGCATGTAGGAGAGGGGTGCACGGCTGGATGGTGGGGGGTCCTTGAGTCAGTGAGAGGGGACACGTTGCAGGCTTGGGCTGCAGATGTTCTGGGTGTTGTTCAGTGGTGGGGGTAGGATGTGACATTCCTGTGTGCTTCTTTCTGTCTTCTAGGAATTAGCTCATGAGGCTAAGGTTTAGGGGGAGAGCAGTCCCAGACTGAGGGAGCACACAGGGTCAGCCATCTGACTTCCTGGTATCTTCCTTCCTTTGCCGGAAAAGTCATTTCATTTCTTACAGTGTGGATGTAGTGTGGTCTTTGGGTGCTCCTGTCATTGCCTGATGCTTCTCAGCTGGATGCTGTGGAGACCAGTCCTGCCCCCACAGACACTTTTCTCTCCTCTGTTTCCTGAAGGATTTCCAAAGGCAGCTTCCTGCTTACTTAGGCTTGCTTTTCTGGCCCTTTTCCTCATCTAGTATTTTGTCTCTTGACTTCAGCTTTGGGGATGGGGTTATAAGAGGCACTTCTTAGCCTTGAGGAGCCCAGATGCTCCTTTGAGGAACAATCCATAGAGTAACTGGTAGCAGTAAAAGGGGTCTGTACTCAATGCCTGGGAAACTGAAGTGATGGCAAAGCAGAAGTCATGTTTATTGTGTTGTCAAGGTGCCATTTCTGTTATTCACTGAGGGGAAAGGCTCAGGGGATGAGGAGGAATTTCTGTGGTGGTAGTGTAATCGGGCTTTGAGGAGTCATAGAGGTCAGTCAAGGGGTTTAGGAGACTGCATGGGTGCCCTGAGCAAGGCTTCCAGAGGACCAGTAACAAGTTTCACTTCCAGAGCCAAGAATGAAGGTAAATACTGAGACTGACGAAAGACCTAACAGTGCTGTACCAGGTTTGGGTTTCATCCTTCATAGAATTTGAAACCTTTTAATTGGGAAAGTGAGTCGTCTGATAAAAGGATGTAACAAATAGGCTGAGATGTGTAAAGGATGCCATGAGGGGGTTCTGGGGGCGCTGCACAAGGGGGCTCGGGTTTCCAACTAAAGTGCCAGATGGGGAATGTGACGGTGTTTCCATGACCCGGACCCAGGTATGTCAGTCTGCTGATGTTTTTCTTAATCATGAATGGGGTTATACATTTGTTATAGCTGATGATTTAGTATCAATACTTTATTATTTCCTAAAATGAGCCAGGTGCAGTGCTGTGGTGCAGGCCTGTAGTCCCAGTTATCCCAGAGGCTTCTGGTTCAGATTTTGACAAAATGTATAATGTGGTATCCACTGACTACCGTCAGGTTCATGCAGAGCAGTTACAGTGTCCTAAAATCCTATGCCCCATGTTCTCTCTTGCTTAGTCCTACTGTCAACTCCTGTTAACCACTAATCTTTTTACTGTTTCTATGTTGTTGTCCCTTCTGGACTGTCAAATCATGGAACTGTACAGGAGCCTTTTCAGACTTGCCCATTTATGTAAAATGCCTACTCATAACATCCATGCAGATCTTTCTATTATGAAATTACTTTATTTTGCTTTTTTCTTGTTTACTGAGTACTCTTGAGCATTTTTAAATTTTTCTAGTTTGGTCATGTTGGTAAACATTTTCTTCCAAGTTGATCATCTTTATATTTCATTTTCCAGCATTACCATATATTCTGAAATATTTTCATTTTGAGAAATGGAGTATTTCACCTTTTTTAACATTTCTCAGAATGAGAAAGCTTGCATGGATGGGCTTCCCAGATCCAGAGCATCCTATCCTTCAGTGTTCCAGTGCAGGATCTTAAACAGGTGACATTAGTGGTGGGAGTGGGAGGGGTTTGTCCTCTGGTTCTCATTTCTGAGAATCTTGACCTTCCCTCCCTTTCAGTGCTGCATGTGACATGTTCCTTGGTTGGGGTGTAGGTGCATACTGATGGACTCACTCTTGAGTCTGTAAAACTGAGAATGTTTGGCATGATGTACAAGAGCACTCTTGTTGGTTGGGCAGACCCCAGTTTGCAGTCTTTTGGCCTTGGGAGGGTTTAGCTGTTCTCTCTTCATCTGGTTCCCAGTGATGCACATGAGATCACTGACCTTTAGAGGCAACCAAGCTAACAGGCCATTTGTTGAATTCCTCTTGGTCTTTTTCATTTTATGGTCTTGAGGAATATGCATTTTCTCTCATTGTTTACTTAATGGAGTTCCAGTGCTTTACCTTGAACTCCTATCCTCCCCAGCCACTCCCAGAAAGAGTCTCAGAGAGGTAAGGAGAAGGCTCCTTCCCTGCAGCAGTGGAGGACAGCATTGCCTGCACCGAAATCCAACTCTGAGGAAGTTGTCCATTGAGAAGTTCACAAAATTATCCTCACCCTCAGGCCCATTGCTTTGGCTTTGGTGAAAACATAATTCGGTCCTGAGTTTTATTATTACAAAACTATTTCTGGAATAATATATCTAATAAGCACTTTTTCTTTGAGATGGGGTCTCATGGTCTTTCCTAGGCTGATGAAGAGTTCCTAGACTCAAGGGAGCCTCCTGCTCAGCCTCCCAAGTGGCTGGACAACAGGCATTCCTACCTGGCTAAGCAGACATTACATTGTACCCTTGTCCTATAAAACTGACCTAAAGCCCTTAAATGCTACAGTTCTGATTGTTTCTAACAATAGTTTATCTAGGTTTATTGAAACCCATTTATCAAAGTTATTCATTGTAAAACTTCTTGTTTTATGCCAGAGTAGGAACAGTGAAATTTTTTCTTTTGTGGATAAAATTTCTCCTTTTGTGGATAAAAGTGAACTCAGGCAAATGATTGAAAGCCATCATCAAATAAAAAACTCAGTTTGGAACATTCATGAGAATGCTGTTTTCCAGCAGCATGTTGTGGGCATTAAAAACAACAAACTCTAATTTTTTCATCATATACTGTTTATTTCCCTCATAAGGCAAAGTTATAAGCAATTTTTTAAAAAAGCAAATTGAGAGTTAAAATAAGGTGCATTAACATTTGACTGTTCTTCATGCCCTGTTCCCTCAGTCTCTTGCATTTGGTGATGACTTTTAATATACAAGGCCCATTTAACTTTTTTGACCCCAGAATAGCCTTCCTTACCTCAGTTAGTATTCCTTATTAATTAAGTAATCACTAATTTATTCATTCATAAATGTAAGTACTCTCCTAAATACTGGGCTTCTGAAAATAATGAAATATTCCTTCTTAAACTCACTTTAAGACTCCTTTAGTGGGAAAGACTCAAATAAGCTCTATAGAGGAGACGTGTAAATGAAATGGTGTGTTTGTTTATTTACTGGGGATTGACCCTAGTGGTGCTTTACCATTGAGCTATATCCCAGTCCTTTTTAGTTTTTATTTTGAGATGGAGTCTTATTAAGTTGCTAAGGCTGGCCTCGGACTTGAGATCCTCTTGCTGCAATCTCCCTAGTTGCTAGCGTTACAGGCATTACCACCACATCCAGTTTAGTATGTTTATTTTAAGTGTGTTTTTGATAAAGTGCATGTCCCTAGGACATTTTTACCACAAGAACTGTTCTGGTTTAGAAAAGAGATTCTATGAGTTCACTTCGTTATAGTCATAGGTATGTATGGTCTTATTACATGTACTTTGTATTTATAAGACTCTTTCCTTACCTGAATTTTCCTGAATTGATGACTTCTCCACATTGCCCCCTCTTCTCCTTAAGAGTGATTTGAAGGCATTGTGCTGGTGATATGCCTACTGTTATCCAATCCACATGACTGTATTGGTAAATATCAGGTGGATAATTAAACATGGACCCATCGCCAGAGTAAATGAAACCAGTCTTATTTTTCTAAAAAATAAGTAAGTTATCATTGCTAGGTCCACTTAGTGAGGCAAAGTGATGCAGTGTACAAACTATGGGCCCTGTGGGTCCTCACCATGGTAGCCCCAGGTCAAGTCTTGAGATGCCTGCATGGAGTATGGGCAGAGCTTCTGGAAGCCATGCTTTACTTTCTATCACCTGCTGGGCAGGCATGTTATAGGTCATTCTGGCTGAGGGAGGTCCATTTCTGTCTCCATGTGTCCCATCTGCAGTTGGGCTTTCTCTGCCCTGACCACCTTTAGCCCTTCCAGACCCCTGAGCCTGGTCCCTGGACACCTAGCAAATAGAACTGAAAGACAACACAGTATCTCCAACAGCAGGACCCTTCCTGTCCTTGTGGATGGTTTCACATGGAGAAGCCAAAACATTCAGAAATATCAGAAATTTATCAGTGTCCCACATGGCCCCTGAACATGATGGAGTCTTTCTTTTCCCATTTAGATGAAATCAACTGGAACTATTGTTTTTACCTGTTTCATAATCCTTTCTTGGCAAGTGTATAAAACTTAATAGCCACCTAAAAGTGGTAAGATAGGCAGTAGACATCATTGCTAGGTCCACATCATGTCCACAAAGCTGCATCAAGTATATTCTATGGAGTTCCTGTTTCCTGCTGATGTTTCAGTATGTGATCGGGACCATATTATATTATCTTATTGCAGAGGTGATGATTCTAAAGGAAACCGTTTTAGTGCTGGTATGTTTTTGTGAGTGGGACAGTTTTTTCAAAGGATGCACATTTAAATTTCTTGGTAGGCTGTTTGTCCATTCTCAGAAATGTGCTTCTCCTCTCCTAGAATGTGTAAATAGAAAGAAAGGAAATTCTCGGTTCCCAGCTGGGAATTAGAGAAACCAAGTCATGCTATTACTGATACTTCTGTAGCAGGCTGTGGACTTTCCTATAGTGAAAGAGAAAACTAGAACATAAGCCAGAGTATTTGGTGATTGTGGCAAATACTGGCTTGCTTATTGCTTTGGTGATTGTGGCAAATACTGCAGAGTGGTTCAGAAGGTTAGAGAAGGTACAGGCTTGATCAGGAATAGCAATTGAATTTCAGGTGTGGTGAGTATATATTTCAGGTATGGGACATATGTATCTGTGTGGAGTTTAGAATAGAGGCCTGAACTGGTCATGTAAGTTTGAGAAGTGTCATTGTATAGATGGCAATTAAATTAGCCAAGAAGCTAGGCAGACTCACCATCAAAGCAGCAAGCACAGATAAAAAGAGTAAAAGACCAAAGACTGAGCCCTGGGGCCCTCCAACTTTATGATTACTTGAAGGAGAGAGGAACCAGCAGAAGAGATTGAAAAGGAAAATGGCCAGAAAGGTTAAGGGAGAACTAACGTTTTGTTCTGGAGGCAAAATGAAGAGTATTCAGTTGAGTAGCACAGTGCGTCCTGGGATTTTTCAGACCTGTGTCCCTGGGGACAAGAGTTGTGCCTGCTAGTTTTAGTTTCCCCAACAGCCAGGATTATGCCTGGCTCCCAGTGCAAGTCCAGCATTTTCATTTTCTTAATGTATATGAATAAGCCCCCTGCCACTATATTTATGATATATGTGTTTTTCTTCCACGGCCTGTAATGTAAAATAAGGTATACAGTGTTGTGTTTTGTTTTGTTCTGTTTTGTGGTGCTGGGGATTGAACCCAGGGCCTTGTGCAATCAAGGCAAGAACTGTACCAATTGAGCTATAGCCTCAGGCCAAGGTATACAATGTTCATGGTTAACTTTACCAGTGAGCTTGAAAAGATCTTGTCTCTGTGTACCTTTTCCATGTCACCCAATTCCAATTGTGGTGCCACTGCAGGGGCCGGTGTCATTCAAGGATGTGGCTGTGGACTTCACCCAGGAGGAATGGCAGCAGCTGGACCCTGATGAGAAGGTGACGTACAGGGATGTGATGCTGGAGAACTACAGCAACCTCGTTTCTGTGGGTGAGGAAAGCTTGCTTTCTCAGTTGTTAAAATACATGGGATTTCTCTGATTTAACTTTGAATTGGATGGGACAAATGTGAATAGTGTTTTTGGCACCAGGTAGGGCATTGTGGTCTTGACCTTCCCAGTGAAAGGCTCTGATTTTAATAAAGCACCAGGGCACTTTGTTGTGCAGCTGGTACAGCAGCACTTGCCCCGCATGACAGAGGCCCTGCAGCCAAGCAGCCAGGTTCAAGTTCTCTTTCATTTCTCATTAACAGGGTATCACATTATCAAACCGGATGTTATCATCAAGTTGGAGCAAGGAGAAGAGCCATGGATAGTAGAAGGAGAATTTCCACCTCAAAGCTATCCAGGTGTGTTAGTGGAGGCAGAGAGGAGATTGGTAATGGGGAGTTTCTCTCCCAGGGACTTTTCTAATGGTCCCAAACCTTTAGAAATACTAGTTACTTTTACACTGTAGGTACCTGACTCTCGTTCCCCAAGACTCCTTCCTTTCTAATGAAAATGTATGTCTGCAGAGCTTTGCCCTACTTAACCATTGCCCAGAATCAAAAGTCAGCCCCTTCCTTCTTCCTCTTAAACCTTGGGTCTTTGCTCAATCTTCTAGCATTTCAGTAATCCATTATCATAGGTTCCTTTTGTTTTTAGATATTCTTAAGGCTGTTACCAAAAATAACATGTGACTCTTATGTTCTAATTACCTTCCTGTTTTAAGTGTTTTTATTTTCTTTGCTGTGAAATGCCTCAGACTTACTATTATCCTCAGTTCCACTTTTTACTCCTCTTTCCTTGAGGTCAGATGCCAAAATCCCTACCTGTGCCTAAACAGTAGATTTCATCCACCTTCATTGGTATATACATTAAGCTTTATTGGATGGTGCTGATCATTCCTGAAATTTAGCCCTCCTGGAGTTTGGTAATAGTAGTAACTCCCTAGTGACTCCCTCTTTTCCTAAACGCTCATTTTTATCTTGACTCTAATTTACTGTTGTTCCTAATGCCTTGAGTAACATTGCTGTTGTAGCAGCTGCTTAATAGGTTTTACATACATAAATTATATTTATTTGTCCTTCCACCTTCTCCAGAAATGTCTCTGAAGGATCTGTTTCCACCTGCTGTGATTTCCCTGTTTCACGAGGTCCTCAAAAGGGTTTCTCCGGTCTCAAGTCTGTCAGGTTTTTGTTTGTTTGTATGTTTTTATACTGCTCACACTAAGGTTGAAATCTTTGCTACTGTTCTGTAGAACACTGTTCTACAGACCAAGTGTTTTCTGTTCATAGCAGTACAGAGCTTCTCTCATTCTACATGTCTGAAAATGATCATGATCTTTTTAAAATTATAATTACTAAGAACCTTTCCCCCTTCCCTTATTTACTAAATTACACTATTCTTCTCTTTCCCTATAGTGCCCCTGTGGACTCACTAAAAATGCCCATTTGTCACCAGCTATTACTGATCTGGCCAGGATGAGTGACTGGGTTTTATTCCTTGTGAGATGTATTAATTTATCCTTTGAATTTTGTCAGTTTCCTTTGCCTTATGTAAACAAGAACTGTACTCTCTCATCGCTATATTACTGTGAATCATAATTGGATTTCAAGACATCTTCATCTGACGTCTCCAGTTAGGTTATCACTAGCCTTACAAGACAAACCTGCTCTATCCATTACGACTTCTTTGTCTTTCAGGGATCACCACAGTATTGCCCTGTATTGCCTAGAGGAATTAATTTCCCCACTCACTAAACTCATTCTGCCCATGCTCCTGACATCTTCTCTTCATGAGATTTTCATTCCTGCAGCTTCACACTTCACTAGGGTGGCTCTCCTTACCCAAGTAACATGTTCTTAGTGTCTGGGCTTGAATTTTCTACCTATTTGAAGTTTGTTTCCTTCCTGCCTCTTACCATTCCAATTTCTTCCTTCTTTCAACTTCAGTTCAACCAAAAAAAGAAAAAGAAAAGTAGTCTGTAATCCTACAGGATATATATTTTGCTTAAGCTTTTTTGGTCTCCTGGATTATAATCCTATAAAGAAAATGTTATGTTCTCCCTCAATATAGTATGTAACATAGAGTAGACATTTGTTTCTTGATTTTTCTGTGGAGCCATTCAGATCAAAGAACTTTCTTGTCCATCCATTCAAAAATAATTTATAGGCAGTTATTTCTAAATATGCATGCCTGAGTCACATCCCCATATTTTCTTACATACTAGAAAAATACCTCTGTGATTCCAGTTAAGAATATCTGATTCTGTTCAAGGATAGAAAAGCCTTTACAGATAGGCTTTGAGTGGATGAAGCCAGGTAAAGAGGGAAGCAATAAGATCAGAGACCTGTGTCTACAAATGCACTGGGGGTGTGTTGGGCACCACAATAGTCTTAACATAAGTCGAGGCTCTGAGATCATGATCAGTCTCTGACAACCCTCTTCATCTAACAAATAAGCTTGGCTTTCCTGGGACAGAGTATTTTTAGTAACAACTCATCCTAGCCATTGTGAATCCAGATGGTAAAAAGTATTATCAGATTTTTTTAAAAACCATTTTATCTGTTGATGAGCAGTGGATTCAGGGAAGCTCTTGGTTTGAGAGAATAAAATTGATATGGCTTCATTTGATATGGATGACAGCAGGTACATTAGTTAGGTTCATCCCAGAATTTGTAAGATAAGTTAAAAAAAAAAAGTTTAAAGCCCATTATTAAAAAAGCAGGCTGAGGGATCTGATGCTTAAGGTTTATACACTAACTTAAACTGAGGGGTGGGGAAGCATTCACACTCAATTAGGTAAGAGCAAAATGTCAGGAGCAGGACTGGTTTAAGGAAATTATCAGGAGATTGAAAATAAGAAAAATAATTGCTCAAATCATTGAGCATGTGTTTTGGGCCTGTTCTGAGCGCATCATTAACTTCAGTAATCCCATAACAACCCTATGAGGTAGGGGCCATCATCTCCACTTGACAGGTGGGGATACTAACTATGGAGGCTATTAACTAGCTCACCTAGGCTGCCTCGTCAGAGTTCATGTGAGACTGTCCAAATAGGAAGAAAAGGAATTTCATGGCCAGAATAAATTTAGTATTAAATCAGTGTTGTTAGAATATTTAGAATCTAAACTTTCAGAAGGGTGGTGTCCTGTGGACCATTTTATACTTCCTATGGACATGGATGTTCCAGAACTCTCCTTCCAGGTGAAGCTGAGTTAGGGAAAACGCTGGTTATAGGTTCTAGACATGAGAAAGTTTAGATGTAAATTTATTCAGCACTACTGTGGGGGATGGAGGTGAAAAGGCATAGTAGTATGTAAGGATGTAGAGCAGTGAGAGTGCTGCCACAGACATCTTAGAATAATGCCTTAGACCGTAATCCACCTCTCCCAGCTGATAGGAAGTGATATGGAGTAAAGTGCTCATCCACCTCCAAAATGAATCCCTGCCTGGATATGGCATGTGACCCTCCTTGTTCAGCAGAGCTCCTTGTCATTCATCCTGTTTGTTCCCAGTCCTTTCATGTTTGTCAGCCATTCATCCATCATCCTTTTTTCTGCCAGTCATTGCTGTGTCTGTATTTTACCTTGTGTACCCTTGAACAAAATACAAAGTAGCAAAGATCAGAGGTGCCATGTTTTTGTCAAGTTTACTTTGTTTCTCCACCACTTTCTAGTGTGTTTGTCTGTTATTCCAAACAAAAGAATGAGGGAGAAAAGCATTTGGAATTTTATCCATCTGTCCATTAAGCTAGCACCTACCCACAGTAAGGTGCTGTGTGCCAGTCTCATTCCATATCTCTTGTAGGAAGATGTACAAAAGTTGGTTCATTTTGCCTCTTTTTAGATGAGGTCTGGCAAGTGGAAGACCCAATGGAGAAGCTCCAAGAAGATGAAGATATGTTCTTCATCAACAAAACCCTGGGTGAAGAGAGAGGTAATGTTTCTGGTAAAGCTTTTAATGTAGAAATAAACCCTGTTCCTTCAAGAAAAGTGGCCTCTAAATGTGACTTATGTGAAAAGAGTTTAACATCTGTCTCGGAGTATATCAGTAGTGATGGAAGTTATGCAAGGATGAAACCCAATGAATGTAGTGGATGTGGGAAATCACTTCTCCACATTAAACTTGAGAAACCTCATCCAGGAGATGAATCTTATGAATTTAATCAAAATGGAGAAGCTTATGCTTTAAGTGAACAAAATATTTATCAGAAAATTCATATTTTGGAGAAACCCTTTGAATACATCGAATGCCAGAAAGCCTTCCAAAAGGACACAGTTTTTGTTAATCACATGGAGGAGAAACCATATAATTGGAATGAATCTGAAATAGCCTTTCTCCAGATGTCAGATCTCAGTGTTCATCAGAGATCTCACATGGAAATGAAACCCTATGAATGCCGAGAGTGTGGAAAATCTTTCTGTAAAAAATCCAAATTCATTATACACCAGAGGACTCACACAGGGGAGAAACCTTATAAATGTAACCAGTGTGGGAAGTCTTTCTGCCAGAAAGGAACTCTCACTGTACACCAGAGAACCCACACAGGGGAGAAGCCTTATGAATGTAATGAATGTGGGAAAAACTTCTACCAGAAGTTACACCTCATTCAACACCAGAGAACTCACTCAGGAGAGAAGCCCTATGAATGTAGTTATTGTGGAAAATCCTTTTGCCAGAAGACACACCTCACACAACACCAGAGAACACATTCAGGAGAGAGGCCCTATGTTTGCCATGACTGTGGAAAGACCTTCTCCCAGAAATCAGCACTTAATGATCACCAGAAAATTCACACAGGTGTGAAACTCTACAAGTGCAGTGAATGTGGGAAATGCTTCTGCCGCAAGTCTACTCTCACAACGCACCTGAGGACACACACAGGAGAGAAACCTTATGAATGCAATGAGTGTGGGAAATTCTTCTCTCGGTTATCCTATCTAACTGTACATTACAGAACTCATTCAGGAGAGAAGCCCTATGAATGTACTGAATGTGGGAAAACCTTCTATCTGAATTCAGCCCTCATGAGACATCAGAGAGTACACACAGGAGAGAAACCTTATGAATGTAATGAGTGTGGAAAACTGTTCTCCCAGCTGTCGTACCTGACTATACATCATAGAACTCATTCAGGAGTGAAACCCTATGAATGTAGTGAATGTGGAAAAACCTTCTACCAGAATTCAGCCCTTTGTAGACATCGGAGAATACACAGAGGAGAGAAGCCCTATGAATGTTACATATGTGGAAAGTTCTTCTCTCAGATGTCATACCTCACTATACATCATAGAATTCATTCAGGAGAAAAACCTTATGAATGTAGTGAATGTGGGAAAACCTTCTGTCAGAATTCAGCCCTTAATAGACATCAGAGAACACATACAGGAGAGAAAGCTTATGAATGTTTTGAATGTGGGAAATGCTTCTCTCAAATGTCATATCTCACCATACATCATCGAATCCATTCTGGAGAGAAACCATTTGAATGTAACGAATGTGGGAAAGCCTTCTCTCGGATGTCATACCTCACTGTGCATTACAGAACCCATTCAGGAGAGAAGCCCTATGAATGTACTGAATGTGGGAAAAAATTCTACCACAAATCAGCATTCAATAGCCATCAAAGAATTCATAGGAGAGGGAATATGAACGTAGTTGATGTGGGAAGGCTTCTCTAAAGTTGTGCCTCAGAAACCTTTTAATATAATAGACAAAAACTCTACATGAAGTCAAACACTATTGTACACTGGGCCCTCTGTATCCATCGGTTCCATGTCTACGTATTTGACCAACTGAAAATATTTGGTGAAGAAATTGCATCTGTTCTGAACACTGACTTTTTTTTCTTGTCATTATTCCCTAAACTATACAGTGTAACAACTATTTACATAACATGTATGTTATGTATTGTAAGTATTCTGGAAATGATTTCAAGTATATGGAGAGGATTATGTTAGTTATATGCAAATACTATACCATTTTACATAAAGACTTGAGCATCTGCACATTTGGGTATCTGAGGGGTCATGGAAATAATAACTAGCCCTCCCTTCATCCAGCCCTGGATACCAAGGCACCATTGTTTATCACAGTTCGTGCAGGTGAGTGTGGACAGGCCCTTGCGTATAGGTCAGATTCATCATCTGAACATTCACGAGGTAGAACAACAACTGTTAACAAGACCATGCAACTCACTAAATACTAGACTATACAGAAATAAAAATGTCAATATTTAGAATGTGTATGTCTCACCATGGATTTGAACTGCTTTACATATCAGGGAATTTTAACAGATTAAGGAATGTGGTAAACGTACTCCTTTGGAAAATGTTAATATGTAAAGACGTGTTTCTCATATAACAAACTTTTTGTAAACAGTTTGAACAAAAACAGAACATATCTGCTGTGAATAAACATACTCTTTTTGTAAATAGAAAATGTAAAATTATTGGGATAGCTAGCCAACTCTACTAGATTAAGCTCATGTAAACGGTTCCTGAGGAACAATAGGATTTAGGGGGGTTTTGTTTGTTTTTTACTATGATACATTATAGTAATTGTTATTCAGTTTGAATCTTGTTTGAAAAACCTTGTTTCCTTATTAGTTTATAACACCTAGGGTAAGATTGCCCACTCTAAATAGCATCACAATGTTAATATCTTAATATGTATTTTCAGTGAGATAATATTTGTCATTTACAAACACATTTGATCATTGTTAATGAACTATGTCATCCATTAAGAAGCCATTTTTTATAATATTTTCACCTATAGATAAAGGAGATAGATCAGCAAAGGAGATAGATCTAGATGTATAAAATAGAAAACTCTGCATAGATAATTTTAAATTATTAAGCCAGAAGTCTCCAAGAGTGACAAAGAGCTTTAGAACTTACTGCATTCTATACAAATAAAAAGGGGGAGAGGGTTACTTAAAATATTCCCATTCTGTTTTTCACCTATTTTTTATTTGGATGCTTACATAAATGTGTGTAGAGCACAAATACTGTGTAACATAGAAATTAGATTTCTTTTTGTGATAGAGTTTGTGAATGTTGTGCTCTGCTCCTTTCCACTACTGAAGGAATTGAGAACACATTAATTGGGCAGACATCGCCCCCAGTCCTCCCTCCTTACTCTTTGCAGGCAGAGTCTGGGTATCCATTTGTCCTCACAGGATAGGAGATAAATCCTGATTAGTTTCAATCAGTAATGATCACCTTTCTCATTGCCAGCAGTTGGTTTAGAGTGGTCCTGGGATCAGTCTAGATAAAGAGGTACCTGACAGGTGTTTTCTGGAAAAGATTTCCTCAAAGGTTCAAGGACTCAAGCAAGGTGAAATGGAGTCTTTGGTCAATGTCGCCTTTCCTGGATCTGGTGCCTGGCATCGCCTTTCAACAGTGATTATAGTTTAATCCTGACCAGAAAGATTGGAAGAACTTGGGACCTGGATGATGTCACTGAGCCTGGGAACCAGCCAGCCTTGTGGCCATTCCATGTCTGGACTGTTTGTTTTGTGATAGACTAAATTTATTTTTTAAGCCAGTTGACTCAGAATGCTCTGTTGCTAATAATTGAAGACATTGTAACTGATAACAGAGTTACACTTTTATAGGAGTTATGCAATTCAGAAGTGGACTTTAAGCACTTATTTTGAGGTGTTGATAAAAAAATGTATTTCCTGTAAATTTTGATGTAAATAGTTTGAGCATTGGATATCAACTTGAAACAATTAAATGTGTATGCTTCCCTGAACTCTCATAACCCAGACTTGGAGAATTAACCTTTGGAACCTGTCATACCTCAGGTGCACCTCCATTTTTCTAATATGTGAAATAAATTTTGAGGTAATTTAATTTTATTATTCATGGATCACTGCTACATTAGTTGGCAATATATGGTGTGAGGTAAGGATCTAATTTTGCTTTCAAATGATTACTTGCCAGGTAGCCTGTCTCATTTTACTAATTTACCCCTTTACACCACTGAACTGAAATGCCATATTTTTCATGTGTGAAACACACATCACTCCTGTTTTATTGCTTAGCACTTTTTCTGCGTACTTTTCTAGATGATTGTATGCTATGTAACAGGAATTAAAAGTCTGGTAGATTGTATAGTTTAGGGTAGGAACCAAAAGTTGATAGCATATTTGTTGAAATTTTATCTACAAAGGTTTCCACCCTGGAATGTCATTATAGCTTATTACACAATGTACGTTTTGACAAAAATAAAGACATGATGTTAATACCAGAGCTACATTCTATTTGAGACCAAGATTCAGCCTCCCTTCCCTGTCTTTATTCCATCTCACTATGTTCAGCTGTGCTGTCCAATCAGGATCCTCAGAACTATATAATAAGCAACGTGACTGCAGCCTAAATAATGACCAGCTTTCTAGAACACCTCTAGTTAAATAAAATGAAGCCACAAGGATATCCATATTTTAAATTATGTTGCTTTTTTCTTATGACAAAGAAAAACTATATCAAAAGCAAATTGGTTTTCCTTGATTAAATTTTAAAGTCTGTGCCTTCTGCCAAAGTGATGACTAGTGTGAGCTCCTGGCTTGTTTCCATGGCCCATTACTGGAGATGCCATAGCAAGTAAAGCTATGTGTGGATCCAGAGAACTAAAGACCAGTCATGTAAGGGCCGAGAGACAGATGCTGAGGAAAACCTGAACTGTAATCTTTACACAGACTTTGCTTTTTCTCCTGTACTTATTATCTCCCATCTCCCCTGGGCCACATATTAGCATGGAATTGTACATGAGATGACAGTCTCTGTCTCGGCTAAGCCACCTTCCTCGGCAGCCAACTTAATAGACAGAATTAGGAAAAATTGAAAGATAGTTATTTCTTCTAAAATGCAATATATGCATTTCTCCAAAACCTAGTAAGAGTATTAGCAGAATCGGTAACAATCCTAGTACAAGAACTAGTTTAATGCCTAAAGGAATATGCCGTAATTTTATCTTTAGAAAAACACGTGTCCAGACCTTGGTTTCTAGTTATCATCTCCCACTAAGTGGAACCATTAGTAGAATCACAGAATCAGATTATTCCAAGGCCAAACAGGCTGGAGAGTGGGGAGCTGAGGCAGGAGGATCACAAGTTCAAAGCTAGCCTCAGCAAAAGTGAGGTGTTAAGCAACTCAATGAGACTCTGTTTCTAAATACAAAATGGAACTGGGGATGTGGCTCAGTGATTCAATCCCTCTTACCACCACCCCCAAAGGGGGGGGGGATTGAAGGGAAGTGACATTATAATGGATGGCAGAGCAAGGAAATCCCCAACAGGAATAACTGTTGAACTGACAAAACTGATAGGATTATCCTCTGCAGAATTATAGAATCTAAACCTTCCAGCCACCAGATGAAGGCTTGGTAAAGAAGCGGGTCAGGGTCAGGGTTGTGGCAGCACCTTTGTAGTCAGAAGATGCTGTGGCTGTTTAAAGTACCCATCTGCCATGGCCTGCACCCCACCCAGAGCATCAGCCTAAAGGATGAGCCAGTGTTCCAGGTTCAGGTTGCATGAGGGGGAGGAACTGTGGCTGTGGGTTCGCCTGTTTGCTGCTGTCTATGAAACTGTCACCAGAGCTTCTCTTAGTTTTACTAAACTCTGAATGGTCAGTGTCTTCCTAGGTAGTTTGCACCTAAAGCATTTAGGTGCCTACAGATACTGGCTGCAGCAGCTTGGGGCAAGGAACTCTTGTGATGGGCAAGAGACAAAGGAAGACATGAAGAGGAAGAGGGTGAAGGGAGATATGTGGAGGAAGGCAGCTTTTAACAACTTTCATGGGTACAGGAAAGGTACACATTGCCAGAGAGGGACACATCTCAAAATGACCCAAGGAAGAAGGCCCTGTGTTCTCACCTTGAACTCACCTTCAGGATCTAAGCTGGAAGTGAAGGCCAAGCTCTGAAGGGGCCCCCAGCAGAAAACCAACCTGCAAAAGCTAAGAGTATTTTCCCCCCTTTTCCTACCCTACTTCCACACACAATGGGCTAAATGATTATGTCCTCCCCGTTTCATATGTTAAAATCCAAACCCCAAAATGATAGTATTAGTTAAGATCTTCGGGAAGTGATAGGGTCAAGGGGATGGCACCGTCATGAATGGGACTAGTGGCCTTATAAAAGAGACCTCAGAGTTACTCTTACTGCTAAGTGAGGACACAGAAAGAAGTTGGTGGTCTCTAACCCAGAAGAGGCCCTCACCTGAACTTGACCATGCTGCACCCTGATCTCAGACTTCAGTCTCCAGAGCTGTAAGAAAATAAATGTCAGTTGTTTATACACAACCAGGCTGATGCTGTCACAGCCACCCAAGGCAGATGGCTTCCACTGTCCTACAACTGCAGCATGTCTACTCTGCGGACATTCCCATACGTGTGTATCACAGGTGTGTTTCTCTAGAGCAGTTTTCCAATTTTTTTTTCCACTTTAAGCCTTAGAAAGTAATGAATCTCACTTTGCCACCCAAGACAGTGTACACGTGCACTCACTCATTCAGCAAGTTTTGATGAGTGCTTACTGCACACCACGCTGTGTTCCAGGTGCCACTATGGCAGTGAGCAGAGCAAACCAAGGTCCCTGCCCTCTCATGGGGAAGAAGACAAGCAACAGAACACGGGGCATGGTGGAGGGTAATAAAAGGGTTCTGCAAAAAAGGAAAAGGAGAAGCGGACAGTTGAAGAGGCGGGAGCTTCGTTTGAAGCAGGTTTATTAAGGTGACTGAAAAAAAGAAGTGGAGATGGTGCGGGGGAGAGGCACCGAGGGACCTGAAGGAAAGTGTATCCCAGGAAGAAGGGACAGAGAGAGGATTTCACAGAACAACATGTCTTATTATCATGCTGCTTCCTCATGTTTTCTGAACTATTTATTTTAAAAAGCACACCAGTCCACTAAGTTGATTCCACAGCCCAGAATCATGGGTCACCATGTCCCACAGTTTGAAACCAATGTTGTTGGAAAGGGGGCAGCATCCTCAGGAGAGCTGGCTGCCATCTGTAGCACCTTCCAAAGGCTCTACCTATTCACTAGGGACACCTTGCCGTGAGGATTCCCAAGGACTCCCAGGAGCCTTGGACCTGCACTGTGCACACACCCTGACTGCCTTGGGCCAGGGAGGAGTGAGCTCTCTCTGGTCTATTTTATAAGGGCACCAATCCCACTCAGTCACCTCCCAAAAGCCCAACCTAACACTTGCACAGGCAGATTAGGGTTTCAACAAATGAATTCTGAGGGGACAAACATTTAAGAGAATCAAAATCAAATTATTACACATTAATGAATACACAAACATAATAAACTGGAGTTGGATATTTTAATATCAATAAGCCTCAAAGCCGTAGTTTAAGATGAAAATTAAGTATAAAATAATACTACCAGTGATAGAAAAATATGCACAACTTTGGATACATGCTGAGAGCGCCACGTAGGACACACTGGACCTTGATAACACCAAAATTTGAAAGGGACTGTAGCCAGGAGGAGGTGTGTGGGATTAAGGGAGACTCAGAGGTCTTTCCTCCACTGGAGTGGCGACAGTACACTGGAATTTATGGAAATATCTCATACAAAGTCTCCACAGTGGCCAGTGGCTGGGCAGGATCTCAGACCAGAACAAGACAAGAGCTCAGACATAAGACAAAAAAAAAAAAAAAAAGGAAATAAAAGGCATCCAAGTCAGAAAGGAAGAAGTAACATCATTTCTATTTGCAAATGACATGATCCCCCAAAGAGTGTACCCAAAAAGTCCTGTTAGAATTCACAAATGAATTCAATAAAGTTGCAGGATACAAAATCAATATACAAAAGATCAATAGTACCGCTATATGCAGATCACAGCCTAGTTAAAAATATGTCAAGAAAACAATCTTGTTTATGATAACATAAAAAAATACTTAGGAATAAACTTCACCCCAAGGGGAAAATGTTTTTACACTAAAAACTATAAAACAATGAACAAAACTGAAGATGACACAAAAAGGCTGTGTGGATCAGATATTCTGTGTGGATCAGAATAATTGCTATTGTTAATATTCCATATAACCAAATCAATATACCTATTTAACACAATCCCTACCAAAACACCAATGGTATTCTCCCCAAAAGAAAAAAAAATCTATATAAAAAAATTTATATAGAACCACATACACACACCAACCTTAATAGCAAAGCAATACTTGGGAAGAAAAACAGGTATCATACTTCCTGATTTTAAGTGATATCACAATGTTGTAATAGCTAAAGCAGTATAGTACTGGCATAAAAACCCAAACAGACCAATGAACAGGACAGAGAGTCCAGAAATGAACCCACACATAGGTAGTCAACTAATTTTTAAGAAGTGCACCAAAAGGACACAATAGGAAAGGGACAGTATCATCAACTAAGGGTGTCTGACCAAATGGAAAAGAATTCAGCTGGACCTTTACCTCACACCATATACAAAATCCAACTCAAAATTGGTAAAAAAAAAATTATATATATGTATATTCCAAAAGTTCATGCTGTAAACATTAAAAATATGTGAGACTGTATCAGACTAAAAAGCTTCTGCATAGTAATGGAACAATCAACAAAATGAAAAGGCAACTTACAGACTAGGAAAAGATATTTGCAAATGGCATGTCTGATAAGGGATTAATATCCAAAATATATAAAGAACCCTTACAACTCAACAGCTGAAAAAAAATCCCAACTTAAAAATGGGCAAAAGGGGCTGGGGTTGTAGCTCAGTGGAAGAGCGCTTGCCTAGCACGCATGAGGCATTGAGTTGGATCCTAAGCACCATATTAAAAAATATAAAGTTATTTTTTTAAAAAAAAATCACTTAAAAGGGGGTATGGAAGGCAAAGGACCTAAACAGGCATTTCTTCAAAGAAGATATTAAAATGGGCAACAAATATAAGTATCCAACATCACTGGTCATCAGGGAAATGCAAATTAAAGTCTCTATGAGATACCACCTCACACCCACAAGAATAATGATAATAAAAAAGACAAGAAGCTGGATGCAGTGACCAACAGTGGCTCAGGAGGCTGAGGCAGGAGGTTTACGAGTTCAACCTCAGCCTCAGCAACTTAGTGAGGCCCTAGGTAACTTAGTGAGATCCTGTCTCTTAATAAAGTATAGGAAAAAAGGGCTGGTGGGTGCTGGGATTGTGGCTCAGTGGTAGAGAGCCCCTGTCTTTTCTCACCATGATCCCAGCACCCTACCTGGTTCCTAGGACAAATGACAAGAGTAGTGACGTGGAGCTGGGAGGTGGGCCAGGACTTGAAGAATTCCTATGATCTTAGCTGAGCACTGGTGCTTGACCTTGGGGGTGTGATGAACCCTCTTTTGGGAAACATGATATACTCCCACATAGGTGACTCAGCAAAGTGGCTCAGCAGCTTCAGGGACTCCTGGGTCTCCTCAGCAGGTCCTCAGTGAGGAGGGTGCTGCTCAGTTGGGAGAGACCATTTGCTCAGGAAGTTTGAGATTATGATCCAGAGAGAAAGGATGGGGCTCCAGGACCCAAGAGGGAAGAGAAGAAGGAGGCACTTGCCTGACTCCTGCCCTCTGTACCTCCAGGGCCATGGAGGAAAAGTCAAGTAATTCTTGAAAAATAGAGCAGAGGGATTTGCTCTTCAATACGTCCAAATCCACTGTAAAGCAGAGGCAATAAAAACACAGCCCTCTTGAGCATAATTAAGAATCATCCCAGTAAAAAAGAACAAAAATCAGTCAAGCAGCCACACAAATGCATCGAGACTGCAGGCCGCAGGGTGTGGTGGCATACACCTGCAATCCCAGCCACTCAGCAGGCTGGGGCAGGAAGATCTTAAGTTGGAGGCCAGCCTCTGCAACTTAGAGACCTTGTCAAAAGTAAAAAATATGGCAACCCTGGGTTTCATCCCCAGTATACACACACACACACACACACACAACTGAAGAGAAAGCCAATGCAACTCCAGGGTCAAAGCAAAGAAAATACAGCTCTGTAATGACCTCTCATCACAAACCCCTCATGAGAACCCACACTGGCTCTCCCTGAAAAACCAAGCTGGACGACATGGTGGGATGGTGACTGGTCTCCAGGGCACACAGGCCAGCCCTGGGGCTCAGCAGCTTAGTACAAGATAAAGATAGTATCATTAAATGGCATGAGCACAATTACCAATTCATTGGGAAAAGACCAGATCCTTAAATCAAACCACGGTTTATTTTAAAAATGGAAAAAGGAAGCTGGGCCTGGTGCACACAACTACTGTGCCCAGCTACTGGAAAGACTGAGGCAGGAGGATGGCTGAGTTTGGGAGTTTGAGACCAGCCTGGGCAGCACAGTGAGACTCTCAGAAAAAGGTCAATGAGTAATGTGTTTGTTTTTTTAAAGGACTGTTTTGTATAAAGAGAAATAAGGATACTTATACACAACTAGGTCCCCAAAGGAAATTCCCTGCACTATCTTTCTTTCAAACAAGAAATAATATCTCAGGGCTGGGGTTGTGGCTCAGTGGTAGAGCACTTGCCTAGCACATGTGAGGCACTGGGTTCCATCCTCAGCACCACATAAAGATACATAAAGGTATTGTATCCATCTACAACTAACAATATTTTTTTAAAAAAATAATGTCTCTTCATGACAATGGACATTTACAGAACAGAAAACAAATGCTGAAATAATTTTCTCCTCAGACAGCCACAGAGTGTTCTTGTAAATTACATAATTGGAGGAATGGTAACTGGAGACTGAACCCAGGCCTCATGCTTGCTAAGCACACCCTCTACCACTGAGTTAGAGTTCAGAACCTGAATTACATTTTTAAAAAGGTATCCCTCTTCAAAGTGAGGATGTCTTATAGCTCCAAATAACCAAAGAATCTTAACTCCAACAGGCTTGGATTCTCTCAGTGGCAGAGCTGATTCACTGAGCCCTGCCCAGCAGAGTGAGGTCTTCCATCAGCTCACAGCCTCCACCCACCCAGCCCTGAGTCATAGGATGCAACCGTGTTCACACCCATGTGCTCTGTGATCTGTATCTAGATGCACTAGGGGATGCTACCAAGCAGGTTCTAAAATTCTACCATTCCTTCTGCCTGTATTAGCTCATAGATTATTTTGGCCCTTCTTATGTGTGGAGATTACTGCAGTCTCAGATTTTTGTTTATTAAAACTGTTCAATCAGTTACAGTCATCCTTCTTGATCGCCAAATTACTTCTAATTTGGCCACTGGAGCCCCTCCAAACTAGCTGCTGTGTTCTTCATTGCCCTTCAATCTGAGCATTTCCTTGGTTTCCTACCCAGGAGGCCCTAGGTTCACTGTGGATGCCTCAGGACCCCAAATCACCAGCTATTCCTCCACAGAGTTCCCTTTCCCTTGGTGGCAATGCTAGGCACAGAATCTACTGATCACTATACTGGTAACACTCTTTTTTAATATTTATCTTTCAATTTTCGGTGGGCACAACATCCTTATTTTATGTGGTGCTGAGGATCGAACCCAGCGCCCCGCACATGCCAGGCGAGCGCGTTACCGCTTGAGCCACGTCCCCAGCCCTGGTAACACTTTTTAAAGGCCCTGTCAATGAACAGATGTGGAAATAATTTTTTAAGTTTCCAACTCATATTTATCACTACGGGGAGTTTTCCCTGAAGAATTTGATTCTTGTCACCTCTTAAACTGGAAATTTTTGCTTCATCCTAAAATATACACAAAATAGGTTAAAAATAGCATCAATATTACTAACATGGAAATTAATGAGTGACATTACCATTTTCTTTGACCCTTCTTGTTCCTGAAAAATGTTTCAACTAAGGATGCATAGTTATGATACTGGGTTCAAAAGTCTCTGATAATTTCTGTGTGGTTGATTTACCAATGTGAAATAACCTTGAGTATTCTCTTCATTTTCAATTTTAAAACCTGCTTTTATTTCCTTTTGCATATATAAATAATCATTTTCAAAAGTCAAAACTTCATAAAAAGGTATACATATATATACACATGTCCCCTCAACTCTTACATAAAAGATAACATGCTACATATAGTTTCTTATATTTTGCTTTCCTCAGTATAATAATATGCTGTGGTACAGTACTCAAATTTGTCAAATGTCACTCAATGCATACTGTACTGTTAAGCTACAAAGAAGCATTGGTGGCATCAGTGTGGGAAGTCTGTCCTAACAGTTATTAAGCTGTGGGGCAACATTTTTCACTGGCAACTGCACTGAGTTTCACCATGAAAACCAAAGGTACACAACATAAGCATGCTACCTACTCACATTCAGAAGCCCTACTCACCTCAAGTCCTCTTCAAATAACTAAAGTGACAGCTTGCTGCAGCAACTTGTGCTTTTTCAAAAACCTTTATCATCCAAAGATTAGACACATCTCACATCATATTTTCAAAATTTGGAATCAAGTCTGAAACATGACTTCAGCATTACATTTCTAGAAGCATCAGGCGTGCCCCATCACCTAAATTAATAATGTTCCCTTAGTGTTTTTCTATTTACTTTTTCAATTTAGTTTGATTATTTTGGAGCTTACGTGCACATGAAATGCCCACACAATTTCACACCCATATCAGTTACCTCATGTGCAGTAAGCTGTGACCATAAATGGCTTTACACTTTCACTGTTCACTTTTCCCCGTGCTTTCTCTGCAATGTGCACTTGATATGTTGGTGGATACTAATGTACACAGGATGTCTCAGGGCGCTCTCCCATTTGAGTCCTCTGACATGTAGTTAAGACATGACACAAAGTCTTCCCATATTCATTTTGTAGAGAGTCATCTAGCCCGTCTCCCTTGTGTTGAAGACTGAAGTTATACATGAGGGCTGCCACGTGATTACATTCACGTCACCTCCTGCAAATCCTCCTGGTGCAACAAAGTCTGACTCCACACAGGAGGAAGGGGTACATTTATTACAATTCAGGGTGTCATTCTCCTGTGAATCACCTGATGACTAGTGAGAGCTGCCTTCTTGCAGAAGGCTTTCCCACATTTATTACATGCATAGGGCTTCTCCCCTGTGTGTCCCTGTTGATGAACTGTGAGGGCCGACTTCATACTGAAGGATTTCCCACATGTACTACATATATAAGGCTTCTCCCCAGTGTGAGTCCGCTGGTGGTTGATGAGGTTTGACTTCACATAAAAAGCCTTTCCACATTCATAACATTCAAAGGGGTGTTTCCCTGAGTGAGTTCTCTGATGTACAGTGAGGTGTGATTTCATACAGAAAGACTTGTCACATTCACTACATTTGTAGGGTTTTTCATCTGAGTGAATTCTCTGATGTATGGTTAAGGCTGACTTATAGCAGAAGGATTTCCCACATTCATTGCACTCATGGGGTTTCTCCCCAGTGTGTGTTCGCTGGTGTTCAATGAGGTGTGACTTCTGGAAGAAGGTTTTCCCACATTCCTTACATTCATAGGGCTTCTCTCCTGTGTGTGTCCGATGGTGTTTAGTGAGGTGTGACTTCTGGAAGAAGGCTTTCCCACACTGTTTACAATCATAGGGCTTCTCGCCTGTGTGTATTCTCTGATGTTGACTGAGGGCTGACTTCATATAGAAGGATTTCCCACAGTCATTACATTTGTAAGGTTTCTCCCCTGTATGAGTTCTCTTATGTACAGTTAGGGTTGACTTGTGGCGAAAGGCTTTCTGACACTCATTACATTTGTAAGGTCTCTCCTCTGAGTGCGTCCTCTGATGATCGGTGAGGTTTGACTTCATGGTAAAGGCTTTCCCACATTCACCACATACATGGGGTTTCTTTCCTGTGTGATTCCTCTGATGGATATTAAGATGAGACTTCACGTAGAATGACTTTTCACATTCATTACATTTGTAAGGTTTCTCTCCAGTGTGAGTTCTCTGGTGTATAATGAGGGTGGATTTCATATGAAAAGACTTCCCACATTCAGAACATTCATGTGGTTTCTCCCCGCTGTGAGTTCTCTGATGTTTAGTAAGAGCTGACTTTTTGTAAAAGGATTTCTCACACTCGTTGCATTTGTAAGGTTTCTCCCCTGTGTGGGTCCGATGGTGTACAACAAGGATTGAATTCATAGAGAAAGATTTGCCACACTCATTACATGTATAGGGTTTCTCTCCTGTGTGAATTTTCTGGTGTTTAGTGAGATTTGACTTCACACAAAAGGTTTTCCCACACTCATTACAGTCGTAGGGTTTCTTCCCTGTGTGAGTTACCTGATGGATAATCAGGGCTGACTTATAGCAGAAGGATTTCTCACACTCAGTACATTTGTAAGGCTTCTCTTCTCTGTGCTTCCCCTGATGGACATGTAGGGCTGACTTATAGTAAAAAGATTTCCCACAGTCAGTACATGTATAGGGTTTTTCCCCTGTGTGGGTTCTCTGATGGTCAGCAAATTGTGACTTCTGGAAGAAGGTTTTCTCGCATTCGCTACACTTGAAAGGCTTCTCCCCTGTGTGTGTCTTCTGGTGTTTGGTGAGGTTTGACTTCACAGAGAAGGACTTCCCACATTCCTGACATTCAAAGGGCTTCTCTCCTGTATGGATTCTTTGATGATGAGTGAAGTTGGACTTGGCATAGAAGGATTTCCCACACTCATGGCACTTATAGGGCTTCTCTCCCGTATGGATCCGCTGATGGACTTTGAGGGCTGAGTGATAGCGGAAAGGTTTCCCACAGTCATCACATACATACAGCTTCTTTCCTGGCTGTGTCCTCTGCTGGTCCCCGAGAGGGGACTTCACAGGGGCTTTTCCACGTGCCTTATGTTCACGGCGTTTCTGTCTTCGGTTAGTTCTCTTCGAGTCAGTGAGCTGTGATTTCTGGAAGGTTTTCCCACGTTTACTACTTTTATGAGGTTTCTCTTGTGTATGGGTCCTCTGATGGTTAGTAAGTTGGGACTCCTGGCCAAAAGATTTCTTGCAACGACTGCATTCAAAGGTGTTCTCCCCTGTGCAAGTTCCAGGAGCTTGAGTGAGACGGGGCTCCTTGCTGGCACCCTCATTTTCACTGGCTTCCTGGGTTTTCTCCTCCATGTTAACTTGCTGGTCCTCACAAACCACTGATTTCTCACACCCATTAACTTCAGAGCAATCTGTCCTCATCTGACATTCTTGAGGGATGTCAGGGACTGACATGGCAATGGTACTTCCTGTGGGTTCCTCGTGGTCACAGGGCTTCTCTCCTGCCTCTGCCGTCTGGGGTGAGGTGGTGGCTGCTTGTTCAGGGGCGGCTTCTCCACCATCATTATCTTCCAAAGGTGGTCCCACAGCTTGAACTTCCTGTTGCTCAGTAAGACCCTCATTACCACCCAGAGATTCCTCACCGTGGTTACACGCATCAGACTTCTGCTCAGTCTGACTGTTTTCTTGCTCACAGTCAAGAGGCAACTTCCCATGTTCAGTGAGTGCACTGGAGTTCCTACTTGAATCCTTTTTATCAGTAACACTTGATTCTGAAATACATTTCTCACTCACTCCACGTGAGTCATTTTCACAGGGTGTTTTTCCTGAAGAAACAGGGTTTGTGTCCAGATTAAGTGTGTTTCCAGAAATGTTCTCTCTCTTCTTACTCAGTGTGTTGTTGTGTAGGAGGGACGCACAGCACAAGTGTTCGTCTGGGTTTTCCTGACTTCTCTTTACCAGATCACTTAGCTTCTGGGCTTCTAGAAATGAGAAAAATTAAGTGTACATTAAAAACATTAACACATATCCACAATAGTGACTTGTTATATCACTGAATCCCTATTTTCAGGCCCAGGCTCCTGGGATGAAATCCCATGGCTTACATTTCTCCTTGGTTTAGAAAAATATAAGACACACCTGCTAGAGTAGAAGTGGATGAGTAAAACTAGCAATGAATACACATATATTTGCAATTTGAAAAAATATGACCTGCACAGCAGAAAAGAGAAGGGGAAATGAAATAGTGAGCTGAGGGCTGAGCACATCCGAGAAACCCACAAAAAGGGATAAGCACAAGAGGTGCAGTGAGAAGGGCGTCCTGGAGAAGGACCTCAGGGCGGCTTAGCTGAGGGGTAAGACATACCCATAGAGCCCGCTGTCCAGGTGCCAACAGATGAATACATTTATGTAAGCAAGGTACCCTTACAAAAATCCACAATCAATACCTCCTAAATAATCAATCACTCCCAAACACAAGTCACAAGTCTGACACATAATTTTACCCCCAGGGCTTACTGTTCTGGCTTTTGCTCCACTAAAACTTACATACCCTCCAGAAAATGCATTTCCGTCTCTCTCTCTCACCTTTTTAAAATCAGGCCTCTTAGCCTGCATTTTCTTAAAAAATTGGAAGCAGTCACTATGTACACTTTTCATTAACACAACTTTGGAAAGTATAAACTTTATCCCAATAGCACTTGATAAACAGTAAACTTCAAAATATTTCATACCATTTGTTTACTTGTCAGGATTATAACATATGCTCCTAGCAGGTGTTACTGTGCTCTCTCTAGTTGCCTTTGAATGGCTCTGAGTAGACACCTGGCCAGTGGTCCTCAACAAGCAATGTGCAATAGGGTTACTGGAAACTTTTATTCAAAACCTAGGGTATACTGTTATGGATGATATCAACCTATATTTTTATGACTTGGAATCTATGGGAATGTGATGTAGGCCTATGTACTCAAGAAATGCTTTCTACATAAACATATCTATTAATGCAACAGAAGAACATATCAATTATATATTACACATAAAAAGAATAATAAAAGGAGACCCTTCAAATGGTGACTAAAGCCTCAGGTAATAAACATATGGATGTCATACGGATGTCATGGGATATGATTAAGTCTGAGTCTCCTGAAGCTCAGTAACCAAAAAAAAGGGGGGGGAACTTTATGAAGGGGAGATTAATTTTTTTTGTTTTAAATTTTCTTTAGTTGTAGTTGGACACAACAACTTTATTCTATTTATTTATTTTTATGTGGTGCCAAGGATCAAACCCAGGGCCTCGCACATGCTAGGCGAGCGCTCTACTGCTGAGGCACACAACCCCAGCCCAGAGATTAACATTGACCAGAGTAATTAAGAAGCACTTCAAAACAAAGGTAAAGCTGGGTGCAGTGACGCACACCTGTAATCCCAGTGGGGGCAGGAGGATCACGAGTTCTAAGCCAGTCTCAGCAACTTAATGAGGCCCTAAGTGATTCAGCAAGACCCTGTCTCTGAATAAAATACAAAAAAGGGCTGGGGATGTGGCTCAGTGGTTAAGCACCCTGGTTTCAATCCTTGGTACCAAAAAAAAAAAAAAAAAAAAACCAAATAAATAAAAAAATGTAAAAACTTTAGCACAAACAAGTCATGTGTAAAATAACACCTGGAACATCAACCACATGCCAGGCTCAGTATGAGCCCTTTCTCACAGATCCAGACTGGCAAACCTCAAGAAGAAGAGGCGAGGATGTTGTAATAATTAGTAATACTGGGCTGGGGATGTGGCTTAAGTGGTAGCGCGCTCACCTGGCATGCGCGGGGCTCTGGGTTCCATCCTCAACACCACATAAAAATAAAAAATAAAGATATTGTGTCCACCTAAAACTAAAAAAATAAATATTTCTTTAAAAAAATTAGTAATACTTAGGAGGTCAGGTCATATGGAACTTATAAGTTTTTGAGCAGTAACAACAACAACAAAATGAACACAGACTGGTGTGGTGTTTGTGTTACGAGGAGGTGTCTTGAACTGGGCATGGTGGTGCACACCTGTAATCCCTGCAACTTGGGAGGCTGAGACAGGAGAATTGAAAGTTCAAAACCAGCCTCAGCAACTTAGCAAGACCTTGTCAAGAAATAAAAAAGGGCTGGGGAGGTGGCTCTGTGGTTAAATGTCCTTGGGTTAAGTCTCCAGTACCTAAAAAAAAAACAAAAAACAAGAGGTGTCTTTAAAGAGGGCAACACTAGGTTTATAGTAGCCCAATGACAACACAAAATGGATTGATTTGCACTTAATATATATAGTTGTCCCTCAATATTAGAGAGGGGTTAGTTCCAGGACTCCTGGCACATGCCAGAATCTGATGCTCAAGTCCCTCATGTAACATGGCATAGTGTTTGACATAACCTACACACATCCTCCATCTCTAGATTTCTTAAACCATCTCTAGATTTCTTATAGTAACTAACACAATGCACATACTACATAAATAGTTATTATACTATATTGTTTAGGGAATATTAAACAAAAATGTCTATGTGTGTTCAGTACAAACACATTTTTTTCATGGCAGGGGTACCGGGCATTGAACTCAGGGGTACTCAGCCACATTTCCCAGCCCTATTTTGTATTTTATTTAGAGACAGGGTCTCACTGAGTTGCTTAGTGCCTCACTTTTTGCTGAGGCTGGCTTTGAACTCGAGATCCTCCTGCCTCAGCCTCCTGAGCCCCTGGGATTACAGGCATGCGACACTATGCCTAGCTCACATATTTTTGCTCCACAGTTGGTTCAATCTGTATCCAATGGGACCTGTGGATACAGAGGATCAATTGTGCTTACAGTTAGGAACTAAATGACCAAAGCACAAGAGAATAGGTTCTGGTTTTGAGTAAGGTCACCAGAAAATAAAAATAGTAGCTACAGAAGAATTTTCAAAGGAAAATTAAAACATATGAGGAACTACAGAAATCAGTATGATGGCCGGATGATTTTCATAGTTGTCAAGACAGAGCAGGAGATAAAAGGGTGGAGTCTCATTATGTGGAAATAAGGAATGTGAAAAGACAACATGGAGATGATGTGAAGGCTAGTCTTTGCCATTTTGATGATGAAGGACTGAAACAGCTCAGATAAAACTGAGAAAAAAGTACAGATGAGACCAGGAGGTAAAGGAGGCAGTTCTCAAAGCACCTGGTAAAGCAGAAAGCTGAAAAAGCTCAGGGACAGGTGAGGCCCTGGAAAATGTTCTAAAGAGACAGCAGAAGACCTCTTCCCAGAGGAGTGATCATGTGATCAAGACTGCTTGAAAATGTGTCTAAATTTTTTTGCACTATTTAAATGTATAAAATACTTAACTGCATGAAAAGTAAAACACACATACACACACACAACTGCTTTTTTGCCTGCTGTTTGGGAAATCCTTTCTTGCTTCAAGGTCACAGATATATTCCCCAGTATTTATAGTTATGACCATTGCTTTTGTCTGAGAGGAACAGGTTGGGCAAGTGAGAGGGGTATGGCTACCCCCAGGGGGCCTAGTTCTTCTGAGCCTTCAGAAATGCTTTGGTTATTTTGGACTTTGTTCTTCTTTACAAATTTTAATATTTCATATCTAATAATTCTAAAATCTGCAGTGCTTCGCATTTTGATTCTCTGCATTCTACTGGTTCCCACAAATGACTTCTTTCTTCCTCGGGGCCCACTAGCTTTCTGTTGTGAGCTTCCTTCTGGTACCTTTCACTTGGGAGTCCTGGGGGCTGAAGAGAGATCCATTCCTTGAGAGAACATGTGTTCTCAGCTGCTGGAGGCCAGGGAAAGCCATAACAGGAGCACGGATGGATCAGTCCAAGCTCTGGTGCCCTATCCTCATCTCCAAGACTCGCTGACCTGGGCCCCAGATGATGAGAACCTGCACATGCCTTCCGACACCTCGATGGCATATCCATATCCATTTTCTGCTAAGTAAGCACTTCTCTGGCTTCATCTCACTGCTAGATTTCTGTTTTCTCTTGGGCATTACAGATTTCCCTTACATTTTAAACAGTCCAACCACGTGCTATCATAATTTACTAAGTTTCTAGTCCTATTGCACTGACAAGGCCCTACAGAGGGTCTGGTTTACTGTTTTGCTGGGAGTGGAGATCCTAGTCTTGCATGAACTCACACACAGCAAGATTTCACCAACCATCCCTTAGGGACTTCTCTTAAGAACAGTACACCACATTCAGCATTTAATTCTCAGTTTTCATCCTAATCTCTCCGTATCATGTAACACAGCTGAACTCCTCCTTTACTTTTTAAAAAAATTAAAATAATACATTCATACAGCTCAAACTTAAAGAGATAGAAACAAAACAAAACAACCCAGGAAGAATGCCATATGCAGTGGCACATGCCTGTCATTCCAGCAGCTTGTGAGGCCAAGGCAGGAGATGGCAAGTTCAAAGCCAGGCCAGGACCCCAGAGCTCAGACTGATCCATCCATGCTCCTGTTATTGACTTTCCCTAGGCTCAGCAACTTAGCAAGATCCTGTCTCAAAATTAAGAATTAAAAAACAGGCTGGGGATGTGGTTCCATGGTTGAGCCAATGACCCTGGATTCAACCCCTGATATTAAAAAAAACAACAACAACAAAGAATTCCCTCTTTCTAGTGCTGATCACCCACTAACTGCCTTCACAGGGCACTGGATGACTTTGGTTCCCTGAGCACCTATCAACAAGTCTGGTGAGTTACTGGTGTGCATGTAGATTACCCTAAGAGAACTGACATCTTTAGTACCCAAGTCTGCCTACCTTCCCGAGTGGCTTCCTAGCCAAGAATACAACATAATTGGAGTCTATTATATTCACAAGTAGTATTTTAATATTTTATATATGTCTTTATACATTCATATCTGTATCGATAATTATATATATATATATATAAAATTTCTTAATACATTTGTTCCTAGCCTTTTTTCCCCTCTTTTTGTTGCTATTTTAAATAAAATCATTTCTTTTTTCTTATCTTCTGACTGGATGCTTTTCATCCAGGTGGAGCATACATATGGTAACAATTTTGTGTCTCCCTTTTAAATTTTTATGCCAATAACTTGCTTTATGGGCTTATTTTCTAATTCATTCAAAATAATATTAAATAATGGTAGTTATCAGAGACATCTTCATTGCTATGATTTAATAAGTCTATAATTCCTCATTAGGTATTAATGAGTTTGGATCGACATTTTTTTTTTCATCTAGCCCAATTTTACTGTTTTTTTTTTTCAATTAAAAAAGGATGTTAAGTTGGTCACAGTGGCACAAGCCTAATCCCAGAGACTCAGGAGGCTGAGGCAGGAGGATCACAAATTCAAAGCTAAATGAAAAATAAGTAAAAATAAAAGGGCTTGGGATGTGGGGATGTGAGAATGTGTCTCAGTGGTTAAGCACCCCTGGGTTCAATCCCTAATTTTTAAAAAGGGGGAAAAATAGTTAAATTTTATTTTAATGCCTTTTGAGCAGCCACAGAGAATTTTTTTCTTCCAGAATATTTTAATACATAGCACATTATCATTTAATTTGCTACTAACTGTATGTGCTAATGTTCTATTTGTGATTCTGACACTCGTATGTAAATAAAAATGACACAGACCAGGGGACCACATGCCAAACACTTCAAAGTTCATGGGCAACACAGGGTTTCTGTCCCACCTCCTCTACTACAAACTTTTTAAAATGTAAAAGCCATCCTGAGCTCCTGTTTCTGCTGGGTTTACTGAACATTTCTTAGTGTTCCATTTTAATTGATCTATTGGCTTGGGCTATCATTTCTTTGTATTTATTAAAAGGCTATTGTAGGGATGACAACACACACCCAACCACTTAGTCTACTCTGAGTTAACATTTCACCACAGCAAGTAAAGTGCAGAAACCTTACAACATACAGATCCTGTGTACACCACTCTGTTGTGGCCAGATACATCACCTCTGCAGACGTAGACATTGACGAACTCATTGCACAGTGATATGGTTTTCATTGTCAAGTCCTAAACTTTCCTTTCCTTTTTTTTTTTTTTTTTTTTGTGTGTGTGTGTAGCTAGGGATTGAATCCAGGACCTGGCACATACTAGGCAAGCCACATCCCCAGCCCAACAGCCATAAATATTCTAAAGAACTTATAAGAACAACTGCCATTTATATTTACACAGCTATTTATCATTACTGTTGCTTTTCCTTCATTTCAGGTTTCCCTCTAGTATCAATTACCTTCATCCTGAAATTTTAGGATTTTTAGAATGACTAGGGAGAATTTTTCTTAGTTTTCCTTCATTTCCATCATTCTTGAAATATATTTCACTGGATCTAGATCCTGGGTTGATGGTTCTTTTTGTTTTGCATATAAAGATGTTATTTCATTGTCCTCTGTCTATGGCTTCTGATGAAAAATCTACAGCCATTCAAACCATTCTTTTCCTGCCTGTAAAGTGCTGGTTTTCTCTGGCACCTTCAAGGTGTCTGACTTGTCTTTGGTTTGGGTGTTCTGACTATGGTGCTGCACCTGGGCCTTTTTGGCCACCTCTCTGTTACCCCCACCACTGCTCTCTGGTGCTTCCCTGCCACACACGTGCTGTCTCCCTGCTGCATTCACACACGTCAAGCACACTCTCACCCCAGAGCCTGGGGCCAGCTGTTCCCTCTGCCTGCAGCCCCCAGAGTCTGGGGACTTGCTTCCTGACTTCCCCCAACTGTCTGCTCAACTGCTGGTCTCTGTAATGGCATTCTCCAGCCACCGTCTCCTGTCATTGCTTCAAGAGCCTTCATTGTCTTGTCGCTGCTCAACACATACATCTGTTTAGTCATGTCCTCCTGCTAGCTTGTGTGGTCGACAAGTTCAGGGATACTGTACTCACCACCATGTCCCCAATGCCAAAAACGTGAGGGGCACATAGTGGGTCTTCAATGAATATCTGCAGAATGAATGCTTTAATTAGTTAATGCCTGGAGGTGGGAATCACATAGAAAAGCATTCATGAAAATGGAGGGAAAATGAATTCTAGAGAAGCTAAGAAAGAAGGTGTCAGATGCGGCAGGTGGGGTTTAGATTCTAGGTGTCAGAATAGTTAATGCCCCTAAAAGTTATGCACCAAGGGAAAGCGTCTATATTTACGAGTGGCAGATGGAAGAGTGCCCCAGGTTAACCAGGCCATTGTGGCCTGCGGTTCACTTACTTCCAAACGCCTGAGGTCTTTATCTAGAAGTTTCTGAGACACAGTCCAAAGGTTCCAACCCTAGAACTGACTCCCACTGGTTTCTTTTCTTGCCTGGTAACACTCACTTGGATAAGCCTGGCCTGGATGCTCTCCCTCTAATGTCCATGGATCTTCTCCTTGCTCCAACCTGAGGATCACGTCTGGTTTGGTGAGGCAATATCCTGTAATGAGACAGAGGTAGGACGTCTGAGGGCTGCCTGGACACGGTGGCCCTGCAAGACAGGAAGGTGCAACTTCGGAAGTCCTACAAAAAGGTGCCTATTTGAAGCTTTCACTGGGGAGGTAAGGACACAACGGTTCTGGCCATGACCACCTTTGACCCCAGAAACACACACAAAAATATCACCAAGCCCCACCAAGGGCTCTGACATTTTGGCAGAGCCACAAACTAAAGGAACAAATATACACTTTTGGGCATTGCACGGGGAAAACTCCTCACCCACGAAGACCAGGTGGCTGTAGTTCTCCAGTGTCACATCCCGGTACAGGATCCTCTGAGTACTGCTCAGGCATAGCCACTCGTCCCGGCTGAAATTCACAGTCACATCATCGAATGACACAGATCCCTGGACGGCACCTTCCTGGTCAATCTGGTGTGATCAGTATTGGGTCACATGAAAGAGACATGTGGAAAATAATCCTTAGCACATTTACTTTGAGAGTCTACCTTGAAACATTATGTAGGTTGCTAATTCCATATCTTATTCTGTTTATCTCTTTATTGGGGAATAAAGAGATAGCATGATAGAAATACTCAGTCAGTATACTTATTAACTCAAAAATTAAGATCCCACCATGTGTCTGAAACTCTTCTAGCTTCACAAGAATATTAAGTTAAATAAATCGTTTTTCTCTCCTGCCTTTAAGGAGCTTAAATTTTAGCAAGGAGTCATATCATAAGTATGAACATTTAACTTGTTCCAAGGAATTACAAGAGCTATGCTAGAATCATTTACTACCAGTGTGGATGCTGGGCACAGTGGCACATGCCTATAATCCCAGATACTTGGGAGGCTGAGGCAGGAGGATCACTAGTTGAAGGCCAATCTGGGCAACTCAAGAAGATTGTCTCAAAAGAAAGTGTGGAGTGGGGTTTGGAGGTACGAGATATATAGCTCAGAGGTAGAACACCAATACAAAATAATCAGTGTCAAATAGCAGCAGAAAATATGGTCCTGTTTTACATAATCAGGCTGGGTTTCAGTGCATGGGACATCATTGCTAATGTGGCACAATTATGAACAAAGATGGAAGCAAAAAACACAGAGCAGATTGAAGCACAGAGCAGGATAAAGGAGAGCAGCCGAGGCTGGGAGAGGCTGAGAGCCATGAGGGTCCTCAGGGTACACAGAGAGTAATCTTGATGCAGCCACTAGGTGCCCACACCAAAGAGACCCCCACCATAACTGTAACACTTAAGCCTCTCTCCTACCAACAAGAGGTTGGCAAAGAATGTCAGCAGGATTTCTGCAGAGAACTCATGGTGGTTGGCAGCTTCCTCTGTCTTATAAAAGCCAGGTTTGCAACTAGATGGTGTCATAGACTCTGCCTCAGGAAAGGGTGCGATGCAAAGGTCAGAGAGCTTGTTGTTGTGCAAAGTTCCTGTTTCTATCTTCCTTAATAAAAACTTGTGAAACCTCTGTCTGACCTAAGAATACCAGATGTACCCGCCCACCATCATGCAGTCACCACACTGAGTATAAATCTAAAAGAATTTCCAAACCTGGGAGCCAGAGATTTTTAGGTATCAGCCCCTCTGGACCACTGCGGCTTAAATAAGCCTGCCTCCTAAAAATTACTGAGTGTCCAGCCTCATCTGTCCTGCATCAATCTGGACCCATCAGCACAGCTTAGCACACTCCAAAATCCTTGGCCACTCAAGCAATAAAATGTTGAGCAGCCCCAATTTATTTATATTTAAGTAAACAGTACGCATCCTGCCCATGCACACAATAATAAGCCCGATTTGCCTCTTTTTCTAGTTAATCGTTCATTGTAGCAATCTACTGTTTTCTTCCCATATGTCAGTGGTGTGTCCTGCCTAGGAGACAGGTGTGACTGCTGAGGACAGTGAGAAGCCAGCTGACCACAAAAGCAATGACAGGCCCCAGGAGAAGCTTCACATTTTACAAGAAATGATACTGCTGCAGTAACGTCCAGCAGGACTGTCTGCTACGGGGAAATGTCCTTCACCGGCACCTACAGGAAGCCAACCAGCTATGGGTGGTGACTGAGCACTTGAATGTGGGAAACATGGCTGAGGAAGTGAATCGTTAATTTTACATTTTTCTTTTCTTGTAATTAGTTTAAATAAAATGTAAGTAGCCACATCTAGCTGGTGTCCACCACCCGGTCAACAATACAGAGAGAAATATGAAGAGTAGGAGGAGAAAAATGAGAGGAATAAGAGACCCACACGAAATTTCTAGACACACACACAAATATCGAAACAAAAAATGGATCAAAAAATCAGATATCAAAAAGATCAACTAAACCAAAAGTCACAGCAATAGAAACTTAAACAAAAAGAAGCACCTAAGAAAAACGAGAATGAAAATCAAATGACAGAGCACGACAGCCCCGTGGGACCTCATCAGACAGGCCACAGGGGTCACTGGAGATCCAGAAGTTGGGGTGGTGGTGGGGGGGGACAGAAAATGTATTTAAAGAAATTAAAGCCAAAACTTTTCCAAATTAAACTAAACTATAAATCCATAGGTACAAGAAGTTCAAAGAACCCTGAAGAGAACAAATACAACTAAAAATACTCTAAGGTGTAGCACAATGAAACTGTTGAAAATCAGGGATGGAAAACTTAGACGTGGGAAGAGAAAGTGCTGCTTTCTCTTTCCTGTCTTTTTTTTAAAGACAGGAATGACAGCAGACCTCCCTCCAGAAACAGGAAACTGCACAAGACTAGAGAAGGACATTTAAAGTACTAACGAAGAAGAAGGAGAAAAAATATAACAGTGACCTAGAATTCAGTATCAAGCAAAAAATATCTTGCCAAAAAAGAAGACAAAATAAACACTTTTACATAAAAGCAAAAGCGAGAGCATCTGTCACCACCAGACCTGTAACACAGGAAATGTTGAAGGAATTCAGAAGGAAAAGGGTGCCAGAGGAAAATTCAGATCTTCACAAACAGATGAAGCAAACCAAAAGACTACATGTTGGGTGCAGAGCAGGCTGAACTGTGTTGTCTGCAGGGCAGGCTGAGCAGATGTTGGCTGCAAGATAGCCCACGCACTCAAACCCCCCTCTATCTGGTCCTTTATCTCCTGTTTGCCTCAAGTCTGAACATTCAACCCTGCTCAAGGCTGAACACTTAACCCCCCCCCCTTGGGCGAACAAGGCAAATTGCAGACCCAGAGGCCCCATTAGATTTGGGCTATAAAAACTCCCTCCTGCTGGGCCCCTCTCTCTCTTGCTATCTTTCTTGCTTTCTCTGTCTCTCTCCTGTGTGTGCTTCCTCTCTCTCTCTCTCTCTCTTTCCTTCTTTCTTTTCTCTTTGTTGCACTGCTGCAATAAAGATGTTTTGGTTGCTCCGAGTGTTGTGGTCACTTTCCTTTCATTGGTGCCGAAACCCGGGAGAGGGTTAAAACCAGTTTTGGGTCCCTCTTCCTTCGGAAGTGCCACTCACTGGACGGTCTGAACCCATTTTCTCGACCGCCAGAACTCCATCCACCACCAACATTCGATTGGTGAGTTTCCCCTTCCTGGAGTCCTAAACCCAATGGTGGTGTCAGGAGGATTTGACTGTTGATTGTCCGGCAAACCTCTCTGCCCACCTGCAGGGAGGAAAGCACCCCACCACAGCCTTCAAGGCCACGGTGGCCCTCAGGGACTCCTTCCTAGGGCAGAATAGACTCCTGGGTTCAAAATTATTCCCTTCCCTTCCCAGCTG
>NW_026000136.1:5205802-5215472 GCF_001458135.2 Marmota marmota marmota
CGAGGACTTGTGGCTTCAAGGAACTTTTATGGACTTTACCCCTACCACAGTAGTTGTCTGTAGCCACTGAGTGTTATTTCTGGCTGCCCTGGTGTTCTCAGATCTGTCCCCCGAACATTCCTCCACTTCCCCTTCTAGGTTTAACGCCGCCCACCATTAAGCAGGAAGTAGCCAGAGGACTTTACGCGTCCCCTGTGTCACTTAGAAAAACAAAAAGGGAGGAATGTTGGGTGCAGAGCAGGCTGAACTGTGTTGTCTGCAGGGCAGGCTGAGCAGATGTTGGCTGCAAGATAGCCCACGCACTCAAACCCCCCTCTATCTGGTCCTTTATCACCTGTTTGCCTCAAGTCTGAACATTCAACCCTGCTCAAGGCTGAACACTTAACCCCCCCTTGGGCCAACAAGGCAAATTGGAGACCCAGAGGCCCCATTAGATTTGGGCTATAAAAACTCCCTCCTGCCGGGCCCCTCTCTCTCTTGCTATCTCTCTTGCTTTCTCTGTCTCTCTCCTGCGTGCGCTTCCCCCCGCCCCCTCTCTCTCTTTCCTTCTTTCTTTTCTCTTTGTTGCACTGCTGCAATAAAGATGTTTTGGTTGCTCCAAGTGTTGTGGTCACTTTCCTTTCACTACACATATGTGTAAATATAAAAGACACGCCCCTCCGATTTTTGGATTTTCAAGAAGATATTTAGCAACACAAGCAAATAATAATAATGCTAATAAACTCTAGGAATTAAGGACATGACAACAATACAAAGGCAAGAAAGAGGAAATTAAAGTATATGTATTGCTTAAAGGGAAAGTGAGGAATCAAATATGTATATGGTACACCCTGGAGCAACTACCAAATAAAAAAAAGAGGTATCCCTAAAATGCCTAAGGGAGTGAGAAAAGAAAACCCTAAGGGTACTGAAGACAATGAGGAATAAATTTAAAAAAGGAAATGGAGAGTAAAACAGACTGTAAGATGCTAACTATAAACCCACAGTGCCAAGAACACTAACTGTAAAAGTTAGGCTTCTGTTAAGGACAGGGATCATTAGAATAATAAAAACACAGGTGCCAACTACAGACTGTCCCCAAGAAACTCACTTTACATATGAAAACAAAGAAAAAAACTTAAAAGATTGGGGAAATACACAAAAGGAAAACACAAATCAAAAGAAAGCTGCAGGGGATATAGCTTTGCCTCCCAGGCACAAGTCCCTGGGTTCAACCCCCAGCACCACACATCCCTAGCGGTTCAGGAGTCTGAGGCAGGACTATCACAAGTTCAAAGCCAGCCTCAGCAACAGCAAGGCACTAGGCAACTCAGGGAGACCCTGTCTCTAAATAAAATACAAAATAGGGCTTGGGATGTGGCTCAGTAGTCAGTGCCCCTGAGTTCAACTCTGGTGCCCAAAAAAGAAAAGAAAAAAGAAAGCTGCAGTAACATATTCTCATCAGCCTAAAGAGAAGTCAATGTGAGAAACTCTCCAGGTGTAAGAGGGTCATAGAGGTCAATTCAGCATGTGATGTAATAATGCTACATGTGTTTGGACCTAAAAACAAAGAAAGGCTGTGCCCAACAACCCAGGGACCTGTCATAGGCCTTACCTCCAGAAAATTCCACAACTTCCCAAACACTGTGGAATCTTCTGGAGTTGAGACCAAGCCTTTAACACCTGGATGATCGACATCCAAGCTAAAGCACCATATTATTTTCTCAATGCTGAAAAAGAATCTGACAAAACCCAACATTGATTCCTAATTAAAAAACAAAAACAGCAGCAACAACAACAACAACAAAAAAAAACTGTCAGCAAATAGTATAAGGAAAAAAAAAACGGGAACTTCCTCAAAGTGATAAAAAGGCATCTATGAAAAGTCTGTATCTGCCATCACAGAAAAAAATTAAATACTCAGTCCTGTACCCTTAAGATTAAAAATAAAAGCAAAAGGCCAGGCAATGGTGGCACACACCTATAATCCCAGCCACCTGGGTGGCTGAGGCAGGAAGATCACAAATTCAATGCCAGCCTGGACAACTTAACAAAAACCTGTCTCTAAAAAGCGAAAAAGTCTGGGGAGCACAAATCTTAACACAAAAATAAAGACCATAAAACTGCTAGAAGAAAACATGAGAGAAAATTCAATGGCCTTGGCTCTGGCAAAGATTTCTTAAATATAGTGATGGAGGGGGGTATTAACTATCAATAATCAAAACAATGTATCAAACTGTATACCATCAAAATGAAAATCTTTTGCTGTTTAAAAAATACTGATTGTTAGATATGGAAAATGACAAACCCCAAAATATTATAGTCTGGGAAAGGGGAATGCAAAGAAAAGCAGCACATTGATGGCACTGATTCTTTCCCAGTGACAGAACAATCCCTAGAGAGGAAGCCAGAGCTTTATCCTTCCACAAATAAATCCTTTCCCAGTGACAAAGGGACCCTGAGGGGAAAGAAAGAAGCTCTGAATGCTGACCCCAGGCCCCCCCCCCATTCTTCTCTAAGTAAAAATGTTGCCCAGTAAAAACAAATTTTCAAATTCTCATAATCCTGTTTCCTGAGCTCCCAAAACTGACCACTGACCCCAGACTCCCTCCCATTTCACCCAGTAAAACAGACCCCAAATTCCTAAGTGTCCCAAACTGACAAGCTTGTTCAGTCATATCTCAGTATAGGAGCCCAGTCCCTTTCCTTGTCCAGTGGCTCATTTTCCTCCAGGAGAGTGAGTCCACCGGCATCGACCTGTTCCTGCATGAAACCTTGTCCCTGAATAAACAGCATCCGTCCCAGTCCTTTTGTGCTAACACTGATAAGATAAAAAGGCAAGGCACAAACAAGGAGAAATATTTTCAAAAATGGTATCTAGTTGGGTATGGTGGTGCACCACCCCTGTAATTCCAGCGACTTGGGAGGCTGACACAGGAGAATCACAAATTCAAGGCCAGCCTCAGAAACTTAGCAAGACCCTAGGTAACTTAGTGAGATCCTGTCTCAAAATAAAAAAGGGCTGAGGATGTGGCTCAGTAGTTTAGCACTTCTGGGTTCAATTCCCATACCCTCCAAATGTGTGTGTGTGTGTGTGTGTGTGTGTAACATATACATGAAATATGATGACCAAATTAGACTGATTCCAAGAATGCAAGATTGGGTTAATATTTGAAATGTGATCAATGAAATTAAGCTTAGAGAATAAAGGAAAAAGCACATAATCTACAAGGGAGCACTAGATAAAATTGAACACCCATTCATGATAAAACCTTAACAAATTAAGAAAAAAAACTGCCTTAATCTGATTAAACAACCAATATACTTAATGATGAAATATGGAAAATTCTTCCACAGACACTAAGAAGGAGACAACAATTTCAGCTTTAATTTGTAAGGTAAAACAATAAGGATTCCAGAAGAAACAAATACTTTTAGAACCTTGGGATAGGAAGCTACTTTATAAACAGGATGCAAAAAAGACCTACTCCTAAAGGAAAAGAAAGCCACACCCCATTAAAATTAGGAATTTCTGTTAATCAAGTCAACATTAAGAAAGTAAAGAGTCACGGATTTTCTCTAGTACTGTGTGTCTTAGTCTGTATCCTGCTGTGAGAATCCCTGGACTGGGTAACTGTGAAGAACAGAGATTTATTCAGCTAGTGATTCTGCAGTCTGGTGAGGGCCTCCTAATACCTCTTAACACTGTTATAATGGCAATTAAATTTCAGCCCACATTCTGGAGGGAACATTCAAACCACATATAAATGACAAAGCACACCTCTTAGGATTACATAGAGAGTTCCCATTAATTTATACACACTGTCAGGAAAAATGGGCAAAAGATATGAACAGGAGCCTCACAAATAAGGGTATTCAAATGACTCAGACTGAGGGAAGGATGCTGAACACACTAATGAAAACTGCACCCTGGAAGACCAAAACAGCACTCAGAGATGGGAATGGAGAGCCCAAATCTCCTGGGTGGCCACTCAGCTCAGATAGGGCATCCATTCAGTAAGAGTCTGCTTCCAAACAAGATCAAGCTGACCACATGTTTAGTCCACCCACAAGTGTGTAATGAGCAAGAGGACGCAACCCAGGGAGAGGACCTTCAGAACGCTCTCTACTGAGTCCGGGATGCTTTGGCCCCCAATATGATCTGAGTTCTACCCTCCACTTAGAACAAAGAACAATCACAGGCAACAGACAGGTTTATTACAGGGTTCTCCACTCCATGAAGTCCTTTAAGCACTTCAAAGCAGGAAGTCCTGCCCAGGAAGTCCTGTCCCAGGAGTAACTGTTTGGTCTCTGCTGACTACCATATGCAGATTAGGATGATGCTGAACTTCCATGACTGTGGGATCATGACCTACAAAGATCTACTAGAGCCTTGCCTGTTCATCACTGGCCACTCACTCACCTGACCCTGAAGTGGCTTTTTAAAATGTTCATCTTAATATACAAACACTTATAAAATATCATACCAAAAACACTTATAAAAGCCATGAAATCTCATAGCAGCTAAATAGGAAGAAAAGAAACAATTCACCTGAGATTTGTTCATTTTCTGATATTCCTCTAAGAGCTCAGAAACCTGTTCTTCAAAGAGCAAACCTGGAAGAGGAGGAAAGAGGAAAAGAATGAGATCTATCAGGGCTGCACTTGCTAAGTTCTCCCTAAAACCCCTACACACCAGCGTGTGACCTTTGATTCTGCACAAGGACAGCAGGGAAACATCCCGACGTCCCTTTGCCACTCCAATCTGATTTCATGAAGCTTAATTAAGCCTATAATGCTTATCAGTGCATGTCCCCTCTTACTAATACATATTTGAACAGAACTGATTGCAAAAAGGCCAGCATCTCAGGAGATGACCTACCACGCCTGCATGAAAACTGAGATACAGTTTGGGGGTGGGCAGCTTCAAGGCTGTTCTTTTACTATGAATAATGTTAATACTTGAATATGAGAATCCACATAAAGTTTTGGGGGAAAGGCTAGGTGTTATAAGCATAGATCTTTCATAAAAACTGTCAGTTCTAATTTGACTGTAGGTGGCTAGGGACATAGCTCAGTTGGTAGAGTACCTGCCTCCCATACATAAGGCCCTGGGTTCAATCCCTAGCACCACACACACACACACACACACACACACACACACACAAAAAGTAAATTTAATTTGACTGTAGTTTCCCAAAAGGATCTTTTAATTGCAACATATTTCAATTTTACTCTGTGGATAGCATTGGAGGACTCAGACTTCTATTCTGGAGCTACTAATCTGAAACAAGCCATTTCCCTTTTTTTTTTTTAAGAGAGAGAGAGAGAGGGAGAGGGAGAGGGAGAGGGAGAGGGAGAGAGGGAGAGAGGGAGAGAGGGAGAGAGAGAGAGAGAGAGAGAGAGAGAGAGAGAGAATGAGAATTTTAATATTTATTTTTTTTAGTTATCGGCGGACACAACATCTTTGTTTGTATGTGGTGCTGAGGATCCAACCCGGGCGGGCCGCACGCATGCCAGGCGAGCGCGCTACCACTTGAGCCACATCCCCAGCCCAAGTCATTTTCCATTTGAGGTCTCACCCTACCCACACACACATTTTTTTTTCTTTCCTTCTTTCAAAATAGAGAAAATTTGATAGCCTGGCAAATCTTCCCTGGGCTATTCCTCCTCTGACCCCATAAGGTCAAGAAAGACTAAATCCACCACATCTCTGGTGCCAGACACGGTGATGGTGGTTAACAGCTGCCTGGCTTCTGTAAAGAATTAGAGGCGAATAAAGGCGGGGGGCGGGGGGATGCTGTTTAGGGTAAGCTAAATATAGAAGCTTCCCCTGAGCATCCTGCCAAAGAGTGAGGTGGCCTTTCTCGCACTGTCCGGCCCTGGCCACCACTCAGTCCTGGCTCCCTTCTGTCTGCCAAATGACTCACAGTCTTTAATGGCTTCCGAACGTGGTGAAATCACTCAAGCCTCATCCCTTTTCTAGGTCTCTTCGGCCCCTTCTCAGAAACTCTTGACAGATCTCGAATCAGAGGTTTGGGGGGACGGGGGTGCCTGTCATACCTGTCCCTGAAGCCCCCTCCTCATCACAGTAATTGCTTTGTTCCAGCAGGGTCCAGGGCGCAAACTCACTTTGGCTGGAACTTTCCCGGGAGCCCCAGATGTGTTTAAGAATACAGTTCCAGAAACCTGAGGCCGTAGCCTCCACAAACACAAAGCAGGACCGTTAGGGACAAAGCCAGGCTGGCCACGTCCCAGGGCTGGACGCCCTGGGCAGCGCAGAAGCGCCGCAGTCCACCGGGCAGACGCTTCTACCGAACAGCGCCGGGAAGGCGCAGGACTAGTGCAGAGCAGCCCGGAGACCCAGGAAGCCCGAGCGCAGATGCAACAGCCGAGACGCGGCCGCCAGCGCTGTACAGGGACGCGGGCTGCCCGAGCGCGGGCTCCGCCAGCCTGCCAACTCCTGCCCCGCAGCGCGCGGCGCGGACACCTGTTCCACCTCACCTGCCCGCCGCCGGCCGGAATCCGCAGCTGCTGGCCGCCGGCTCCAAGCGCGCGGACTTGGAGCGCGTCGCCTCCGCAGCGGCCGCGGACTGAGACCCCCACCGCGAGAGCCCCTCCGCGCGCGCCGGGCCTCCTGCGACCCTACGCGGGGCCCACGGCCCCGCTAGGGAAGGCTGACATCCCGCGCTCCGCGCGTGCCCTCCCCACAGCCTCAGAGGCTCACCCGCTGCCCCGCGAGCGACCACGTCCCACCAGGCCGAGACTGTGAGGAGCGAGCGCCTGCGCACAGAACCCGACCCGCTCCCGCCCGGCCCTGTGCGGAAGGCTCCGCCCATGGGCGGGACCAGTGCAGGCCCGCCCCTCTTTGCCAGTCTGGGCGGGGTCTCTGCACACCCCCTGCTCCCGCTCTTCACCCCTTTTCATCGCTGCTCTCACATCTACGAGATTACCTCATCCCTCACACCCCAGTTCGCCCCAGCCCTCTCCACATCCTGTCACCCCCCATCCCTTCACCCCACATCCCCTCCCTGCTCTCCCTTCACCCCACATCCTCTCCACCCTCTCCCATTCCCCCAGGTCCCTTCCCTCCTCTCCCTTGCCACACATCACCTCCACCCCGCTCCCCTCTGCCTCGTCCGCAGGTCTCCCCGCAGCCTCCAAGCTTGGGAGAGATTCAGGAATGCAGGTGAAAATGTAATCAAATTAACCCAGCCAAGATAATTAAATAATTATTTTTAAATGTGAATGAAAAAGAAAGGGAAGACAAATTTCAAAAAGCAATACATGAAAATTGAAGGTATATCAAAAGACCCTCAAACGAAAAGAAGAGAGACAATTGGGGATGTGGTGCAAGCGGTAACGCGCTCGCCTGGCATGCGCTGGGCGCTGGGTTCGATCCTCAGCACCACGTAAAATAGAATAAGGACGTTTGTTCTTTATTTATTAAAATAGAATAAAGATGTTGTGTCCACCGAAAACTAAAAATAAATATTTAAAAAAAAAAAAACCTCTCTTTCTCTAAAAAAAAAAAAAAAAAAAGAAGAAGAAGAAGAAGAAAGAGGATGTTGTCACATATTCTCGCAGACAGATTGGTGTTGACCCCTCTTAGGCACGCACCTGACATTTTTAACATTAAATAAGTAAACAAAGGATCCTAAGAAGCCGGAGAAGAGTTTTGGGACAAAGGCGAACTGGAAGGACCTCTAGTGGGAAAGTTCACGTTCGCTAACCGGTTTGCACTCTCAACACTGTTAAGGCTAAATCCCGGGTTCACACTTTAGAGAAAAAATTTACTTGGATCCCACATTTTAAAGTTCAAAAGTTAATTCCTAAAACAAAAGTGAATTTTATAATATAACATCCATCGATGGGGATGACAACAGAATGAGAAATCATTAAGCCAAAACGGATTTTTATTTGAGAAAATTAAACCTTTCCCTTCCGTTTAAAAAAACGGAACAAAGTTTAGAGACAAACTAGGAAAGGCTCTTTGTAACACACATGAGAAGCAAAGGCTTTATCACCTGAATTTATAAATAGCTCTTATAAATCAATGAAAAGGTCAGCATTATCATCTAGCTCACTAGTGAGAGAAATGGAAAGGAATAAAAGACAAAATGCAAATAAACAATAAATATATGAGAAAGTTCATCATGACAAAGAAAAAAATATTCACCAAATATTTTTGGAAAGTAAAATTTAAAGAGAATTAAAATTATAGTAATATTCAGGGTAGGTACAGATTTAAAGAAATATTCACTTCCCTGGTGACAATTATAAAGGTAATTTTCACAAACTTTCTGGAACCTACTCTACATCAATAATAAAAACATCCTTTAACTGTGGGGAGCCATTCTCACACGTGACTGGGCAACTCCCGGTTTGGGTCTGAGGCGCTCTGGCTAAACTGTGTGGGAGCTTTCCCCATCCTCTCCTGGTGAGAGAGCCTATCCCTGTGGGGGTGTGACTTGACCACTGACCCTGGGGCCAATCACTGACCCTGACCTTGGAGTGCTGCCCCCCTCAACCTTCATTGGATGGAATTCTTCCCTGAATTTCTTGTTCCCCAAGAAAAGGCTTGCTGCAGTCCGGCTGCAGCAGAATAACCCGAGGGGGTGACGAACAACTTGTATACTTTGATACAGCTGTAGTAGGAGCCGTTTATTGCAGGACAGGAGCAGTATTTATACATTCCACACAACTTATCTAATTAGCATAAACTAGATACATCAGTCAACCAATAAGGAATCTCCACACTTAATGGCTCGCTTTTGTTACTTCTCAAATCACTTTCCCTCTGGCATTTTGCCAGGCACCATCCAGACTTCTTTAAGAACTCCAACATTCCCCTGGCAAAATGCCAGGTGTTATTTTGACTTGTTTACAGACTCTAACAAAGGCTACTCCCTGGCGTGCTCCCTCTCTCTCTCTCTCCTGCTAGCCCTGAGTAATCCCTGCTGACCTACTGGGTGGTTCCAGGTGGGAGCCAGAGGGGAAGCCATCTGGGACCTGGTTATTGTTGAGAGCCACAGCCAAGGGGCCCCAGCAAACTTCCAGCTGCCGGCTGATGATTGGCTCACAGCGGCCCCAGCAACATCTAGCTGATTGGCTCCTCTGCAGTGATGCTCATTGGGCTGTTTCCCTGCCCTTTCAGACCACGGAGCTGCTCATTGAGGGACTTTTTTGGCTCCGCCCACGTGACCCAGCCAATCGGCCTCAAGAGCAGGAGGATTGTGGGAGGTGGAGAGAAGCTTGTGTGGGAGAGAGAGGCTTGTGGAAAGCCAGTGGTGGCAGCTGGAAGTTTGCTGGGGCCCCTTCGGCTGTGGCTCTCAACATCTCCCCCTCTCTGTTTAAACAAAAAGCATGTGGCTTAGGGACCGTGCCTGCCTTAGGTTGTCCAATAGTACATATGGTCCTTACCCCTTAGGTTGGTACCATTGCAATTGGATCTTACCCGTCATTGACTACCGGTCCAATATACAGCCACACCTGTGGAGAGGTCTTTGTACCAGCGGGGTGAGGTTCTTTGCCTCACCTCTGTTGGCCCCCAAATTTTAGCTGGACAATCATGACAAGCAGAAGGGAGGAAGATACACCAAGCCAATTGACGGCTCCTTTTGGAAAAATTGTACCACCGATGACAACATCAGCAAAAATACCCCAATACTACCACAAGTACTCTGCACCA
>NW_026000136.1:5219780-5224540 GCF_001458135.2 Marmota marmota marmota
CCAGGATCATATGCAATTTGTTGCTGCTGATCCTCATAAGGTCCCTTTCCTAACAACATATCTAGATTTCTCTGAGGATAACCAGCTGCTGCATTTCGCCTAGCCGTCTCCTTGCAAAATTCCTCATTGGCAACCTTCCATAACAGGTATTGTCCTCCATTTAGCACAGCTTTACACATATTAGCCCAATCTGCTGGCGTCATGTTCAAGTTGTTAATGGATTCGACCATGCTTACAGTGAAGGGTGCTTGAGGACCATAGGTTGTTACAGCCTCTTTTAGCTGCTTCACTGTTTTGAAATTTAAAACTTGGTAAAATCGCTGCCCTCCTGCCTCAAATACAGGGCATATTAATATTTGAGATCTTTAATACAAAGAATGTAAAGTTATGGTTTAATATCAAGCTTTGAAACCAGATAAAACAGATTTTCCTCCAAAGTGGCATATCTTATTTTGTAAATAGCTTCTTTCTTTATATTGATATAATTATATAAGAGCCTCTTTATATCAGCCAGCTGATGATTGGCTCACAGCGGCCCCAGCAACATCTAGCTGATTGGCTCCTCTGCGGTGATGCTCATTGGGCTGTTTCCCTGCCCTTTCAGACCACGGAGCTGCTCATTGGGGGACTTTTTTGGCTCCGCCCACGTGACCCAGCCAAGAGCAGGAGGATTGTGGGAGGTGGAGAGAAGCTTGTGTGGGAGAGAGAGGCTTGTGGAAAGCCGGTGGTGGCAGTTGAGGCTCTGAGGATTTTTCCTGAGAGGCTGTTTTGTTTGGCGTGTGTGGTTCTAAAAATAAAGTTAGTTTCTTTTGACAAGTGGCTTCTGATTGTGCCCAGCCAGACTGCGGCAGGTTATAGAAAAAGGTAACTGAGTCTGTGTGTTTATTTCAATCTCACTAGTTAACTTTTATGCCAAGAACCTCTTTAATGAAACCAGTGCGCTGGTTGCATGGTGGAATTTGACCTAGCAATTCTACTTCTAGGAGTGGATATTAATGAAATAATTGTCCAAAGATGTGTGTAAGAATCTTGTTCGCAGTTCAATGACAGAAAAAAAAATGGAACTTAAATTTAGACAATTTATCTGGGTGTGGTGGAGCATGCTTGTAATTCCAGCAACTCTGGAGGCTGGGCCAGGAGGATGGCAAGTTTAGAGCCAGTTTCAGCAACTTAATGAGGCCTAAGCAACTTACCCAGAACTTCATTTCAAAATAAAAAGGGCGGGGGTGTGGTTCAGCGGTCAAGTACCCCTGGATTCAATCCCTGGTACCAAAAAGAAAAAAAATTAGACAATTTAAATGTTTAACCACATGAATATGTAAAAATAAATTGTGAAAGGTAATTCAAAATGATAACGCAAACTAAGCTAACTCATCTGTAAGGATGTTCATAATCAAATTTGGAATCATTATTTAACCAAAGACATAGATAGAACCCCAAGGAGCTGGGGTTATGGTTCAGCGGTAGAATGCTTGCCTTGAACATGTGAGGCCCTAGGTTCAATCCTCAGCACCACATAAAAATAAATAAATAAAGTTATTGTGTCCTACAACTAAAAAATAAATATTAAAAAGATAGAATTCCGTTTTTAAAAAATTGCACATATGCTTTTTTAGAGAATAAAACTAGATGACGTGTAAAAAAAAAAAAAAAAAAAACAGAAAATAGGCCAGGTGCCATGACACTCACCTGTAATCCCAGAGACTGGGGAGACTGAGGCAAAAGGATTACCAGTTCAAAGTCAGCCTCAGCAATTTAGCAAGAACCCTAAAGGACTTAATTTCCATATATCAACTCAAAGGGCACCACACTGCAGCAATGTCAGCTTTGATTTTTTTTTTTTTTTGTACCAGGGATTGAACCCAGGAGGCAGTTACCCACTGAGCCATATCCCCAGCCCTTTTTTGTATCTTGTTTAGAGACGGGGTCTCACTGAGTTGCGTAGGGTCTCACTAAATTGCTGAGGCTGACTTGAACTCACGGTCCTCCTGCCTCAGTCTCCAGAACCACTGAGATTACAGGTGTGTGCCACTGTGCCGTGCAATAGTCTAGGATTCTTGACAATTTTAAAAAATATATAATTTCAGTTCCAGGGCTTACCATTCATTTCATTAGCATTATTTCAAATTACATAATCCAAAATACCATGGGTGTGTGACAGCTCTCTTATGTTTTCTCTATAGCTACCATAAGTGGATACAGAGTCATAGGAAAGTCCAGGAAGTCTGCATAAGTAATTAGTAAGAGGGATATCCTCAAAGGAGGGGGTTTATGTTGTCTTAAGGAGACTTTAAATTTTTCTGCAAATATTTACTTTTTTTCACAGGGAAGCTGGGATGTATCTCAGTGGTAAATCACTTGCCAAATTATAGTCAATTCTTATTTATGAAATGTCACAGTCTAAGGTAGCACAGCATAGTAATCCTGCCCCCCAAAAGTGGGCATTTGCTCACATTTTCAAAGAGGATTCCAAGCTGGGGCAGAGCAAAGGACCTTAACCAAGGTCACCTAGTGCCCTGCGCTGTAGGTGTGGAATTCACTATGTGCCAACGTGGTATCAGGGAGACAGAACAGCTTTATGTGTGTGTTTGCACAAAGTGTTTTTAAAAATGTCTAAGAGACAGTTCTACAGAGGGTTAAGGGCTGGAGCTCCACAATCAGGCTGCCTTTCCTATCAGACCTCAGTTCTCCAGCTCTTAGGACAAGCCATTGTGCCTCAGTTTCCTCCCACTTTTCTGGAAGGACTGTGAACTAAGTGAGCAATGCCTGGAAGAAAGCCTTGGCAGTTAGCCTAGCCACTAGAGTACCACGGGCACAGGATTTTTCTGTTAAAAAATTAGACCATGCACATTCCTCTGTAACTTGCCTTCTTTCATCTACAATATGTCATGGACATCTGCCCACACTGGTAATACAGGACTGTAATTTGTTCTAATTGGTGGTAAATATTCAATAGCCCAGATGTACATACATTATTTGACTGATCTATAGTATTGGAATTTAGCCTTCAGTTTATGCTGAAGGCTACAAACTCCAATTTACAAAGGCAAATATATAAAGGCAGCCCATAGAGACTGAGCCAAAGTCTCAGTTCTCTCTCTTCTGAGCATGTGACACAAAAAGGTGCCTTGTCTTCATGTACCTTTTCTTACTGGGGAAAGTGAGGAGAAGGGAGCTGTTTTGAGAACTCACTGAATAGAGAAAACATAAGCACTAATCATGTATATTATTATGATTATTGTTCCTTATTTTGCGCTTTTTTTCTAGTGGATAAGTTGCAAGAAGAGGGTTTAGTGGATCAAAGTTTGTATCCATTTTTTAATTTTAATTAATCCTGTTAGATTTCTTTCAGAATGCTATTTTGCCATCTCTCTATTTCTTGTCAAGTCATAGTTAGACCTAGAGGCTTGATCAGATGGAACTTGGATGATTTGATGAGAATAGTCATAATGGTTCTGCATAACACATCAGGAGACACAGGCTATTTGTCCCAACTTTACTGATGTGAAAATTGGCCAGAAAGTGCAGGTTTTATTGTCAACCTGCCCATCTATTATAAATGAGGAGCATAGAGAAATAAATTTTTAAAAAGTCAAAAGTAAGCACTCCACCAATTCAAGAATGTAGAGAATTTTACAGGGAAAATTATTCAACAAATAAATGTACAAAATAGTAGAAATGGGAGGTAATAAATTGTCACTAAAAGAGAATGAAGACATGGCTTATAGGCAATGTCTGGAATTTATTTAGATCCTGACTTCATGTAAAATTACACTTTGAGACATTTGGAGAAATTTGAACTTTATAGATGCTGTTAAGAATAAATGAAGTTATACAGAAAATTATAGAGCAATATTGAAAGTCATGAAAAGATACTGTCTTCTCATGAACACAACACAATCTATGCTCATGGATTAGAAGAGTCAATATTTTAAAGATGCAAATTTCCCCATACTGATCTATAGATTCAATACCATCACAATGGAAAGCTCAGTCATATTTTAAGATAAGGAGAAGTTAAAATTAATAAGTTGTTAAACTGCAAAGTGCTAAAACAAGCCAAGATTACTTGCTGGGAGCCATTAGCCAAGTAGGTATGACAATTTCCTTGCCAGCGTACCCCATGTTGCTTAGTGGAAGGACTCATGGAAATAGGACATTTTGCAGTGACATTGCATGTAGGTGACCTTGCTCAAGGACCAGGGCGGATCCGGGTTTAGGGTGTTCCCGGTTTAGGATAATCGGGTTTAGGGTGTTCCAGGTTTAAGGTTATTCCTGCTGGGAATAGGGCGTATCCTGCTGCCTGAGTTCCCCTTGAGTTCTCACGGGATTCAGACAGTATTTTTTGGGACACAGAAGCCCAGTGGTAGTGGATTTGGGCAGAGAACTTGGATTTCCCCAGAACGTGATTGGTGTGAGTTCGGGAATAAAGAGTTGCTGTTTGAATCTACAAGCTGTGTGGTGGCTCGTGATTTTGTGTGCCCAGCCAGACTGCGGCATTTGTGCCCAGCCAGACTGCGGCATTTGGCGTCCTGTGCGGGGAACTTCTGAAGCTTGGAGGTAAGTGAAATTGCTCGTCCCTGAGGAAAAGCAAAAGAATGGGTGACCATTTCAAAAAAAAAACCAGTGTGTTCTTGTTTTGATTTATCTTGTTTTTGTTTCAAGCTGTCTATCCCTAGAAATTTCTCAGGCAAACTGGAAAAAATGGTTGACTAAAGGTTTGAAGTTTGTCGGCCCTGAGGAAGAGAAAATTGATACAA
>NW_026000136.1:5229512-5233782 GCF_001458135.2 Marmota marmota marmota
ATGACGGGTAAGAACCATATGTTGAATTGGACAACCTACCAGGCACGGTCCTTAAGCCACATTGCTTGTTGTTTAATTAATCAGAAGGGGGGAGATTCTGGGAGCCATTAGCCAAGTAGGTATGACAATTTCCTTGCCAGCATACCCCATGTTGCTTAGTGGAAGGACTCGTGGAAATAGGACATTTTGCAGTGACATTGCATGTAGGTGACGTTGCTCAAGGACCAGGGCGGATCCGGGTTTAGGGTGTTCCCGGTTTAGGATAATCGGGTTTAGGGCGTTCCAGGTTTAGGGCATTCCAGGTTTAAGGTTATTCCTGCTAGGAATAGGGCGTATCCTGCTGCCTGAGTTCCCCTTGAGTTCTCACGGGATTCAGACAGTATTTTTTGGGACACAGAAGCCCAGTGGTAGTGGATTTGGGCAGAGAACGTGGATTTCCCCAGAACGTGATTGTAGACGGCTGGTGTGAGTTCAGGAATAAAGAGTTGCTGTTTGAATCTACAAGCTGTGTGGTGGCTCATGATTTTGTGTGCCCAGCCAGACTGCGGCATTTGTGCCCAGCCAGACTGCGGCAATTACTTTAACCAAAAAGTGCAAAGAGACATCACTACCACCCATAAGAAGTAAAAAAGATGATGAAAATTACTATGAACACTTGTATGCCAAAAAAACTGGATTATACAGATAACTTGGACAAATTCCTGGGAATATACAAACCACTAAAATTGATGCAAGAAGAAGCAGAAAATCTGAAAAGATTTGTAAATTTAACAAGTAAATCAGTCATCAAAAAATCTCCCAAGAAAGAAGAGCTCAAAACCAGATGACATACCGTGAACTCTAACAAACATTTGAAGAATAATTAACACAACTCCTTCTCAAACTCTTCCCCAAAAAAATAGTAGAAAAGGAGAAAACTTAACTTGTTCCATGAGGCCAGCGTTACCTTGATACCAAAGCCATAAAAATATACCAAGATACCACAAGTAAGCCACAGATTAACATATCCTATGAATATAAATGCAAAAATCCTCAGTAAAAATAAATCCAGAAGCCTACTAAAACTCCTATACACCATAACCAAGTAGAATTTATCCCAGATATATATGAGTAATTCAACAACTGAAAATCAATCAATCTTCAAATGTTCCACAATGTATACATATATTCAAACATTACATGATATCCCATTAACATGTTCAATTTTTATGTTTTTATGTATCAGTTAAAAGGTAAATTTAAAAGCCATGCATAGTAATGCGTGCCTGTAATCCTGTACTCAGGAGGTAGAGCATCCCTGGGTTCAATCTCCAGTATTCCCAAAATTGGGGGACAACTGACGTTTATCTCAATTGATACAAAAAAAAGCATACTTTAAAAAAATTCAGGTGGGGGTTATAACCCAGTGGTAGAGCATTTTCCTAGCATGTGAGAGGCAATGTATTCAATTCCCAGAATCTTGTAAAAATAAGTAAATAAAATTAAAGGTATTGTGTCCATCTACAATTTAAAAAATTTAAAAATTCAACACCATTTCTTTTTTTAAAATATTTATTTTTTCAAGTGTAGATGGATACAACACAATGCCTTTATTTTTATGTGGTGCTGAGGATCGAACCCGGGTCCCACCTGTGCTAGACAAGAGCTCTACTGCTGAGCCACAATCCCAGCCCTCAACACCATTTATTGATTTAAAAGAAAACAAAACACATCACAAAAACAAAAATTAAAGTGAAAAACCAACTCATTGAAACCAGAAAGAAACTATTTTAACAAAATAAAGGCCATATGTGAAAACCCATAGGTAAAACCATACTCAATGCGGAAAATAGAATGCTTTGCCTCTAAGACCAGGAATTAGAAAAGAATGCCTGATATTGCCACTTCTTTCAAAATATTACTGAGAGAGTAGCTCAGTGGTAGAGTGACTGATTGCCTGGCCATGTGCCAAGCCTTGAGTTCAATTCTCAATTCCACACACACAAAAAATCTTTTTTAGAACTACTAAAAGTGCTAGCCAAAACAATTAGACAAGAAAAAGAAATAAAATGCATGCAAATTAGAAAAGTAGTAAAATGATCTCTGTGCACAAGCAACATGTTTTTATATGTTAGAAACAACAACTGTCATAATCCTTTTATTTATGTAAAATCAGTATCAATGTTCATTTCTTACTTTGTTATTTGATCCCTCTTTCAATGTTTTCTCTTTGGTCACTCCAGCTATAGATTTATCCATTTGGATGATGTTTTCAAAGAACCAACTCTTACTTTCATTGACTTTCTATATGTTTTTTCTATTCTTCATTTTGTTTATCTCTGCTCTATTTTTTAATTATTTATTATTGCCTTCTGCTAACTCTGGGCTTATTTTTCCTAGTTCCTAAAGTTATAAATGTAAGTTATTGACTTAAACTATTTAATCTTTTTCAATGCAAACATTTATAACCACAGATTTTCCTCTTCACACTGCCTTCATTACAACACATAAATTTTGATATGTTGTTTTCATTTTCATTTGTCTCATGATTTTTAAAATATTTTTTAGTTGTAGTTGGATGCAATAACTTCATTTTATTTATTTATTTTTATGTGATGTTGAGAAGAGAACACAGAGCCTTACACATGCTAGGTGAGTGCTCTACCACTGAGATACAACCCAGCCCTGTCTCACACTATTTTAAAATTTCTCCTGTAATAGCATAACACATATACACAGAACTTAATGACTAATATATACAGTTTACAATATTGAAAAGTATTGTACTGGGAACATAAATACAGTCATATGTCACTTAGCAATAGAGCTATGTTCTGAGAAATGTGTTGTTAGGTCATTTTGTTGTTCAAACATCATGCTGTGTACTTACACAAACTAAGGCGCCTGTGATGTCACTAGGTGATACAATCCTATGGGAACATTGTCTTATAGGCAGTTGGCCATTGACTGAAAGGTTGTTACGTAGCACATGACTGTAAGTGCCTGGGAGTTCTGAATGGAAAATCCATGACAATAGTCACCTCCATAATGGGAAGGAAGGGAATGACATTAGAGAGTGACGCAGATGTGTTCCACTAAACCTGTAATGTTTATTTCTAACAGAACGATATTTCTGAATCAATGTTAAGACATTAATCAACATCAAGTGTGAATATGGAGGAAAGGTTCATGGTTGTGCATTAGAGAATATAGTTCTCTGTGCTGATGATTGTTAAATTTTTATTGAAAATGACTGCCCTGAGTTTTACACCTCAGGTTGTCCAAGACCAAGAAGTTTGACAGTGTGCTTTGTTGGGAGCATTGTGAGAAAGCAGGACTTCTATAGGGACATGCATGGTCACTGTTTTGATTATTTGGTGGGCAACTTGGCAAAACTGAAAATAAGTATCCACTGGATCCTGCAATCTCACTTCTAGGAATTTATCCTCTGGTCATATTTGCAGATATGTTCAAAAGGCAAATGAATACTCCTTTCAGAAATAGTTGCAAAAGACAGGCAGCATCCTAAATGTCCATTTAAGGGAAACTGAGTGTGAAAAATTATAACACTGATACAATGGAAATTCACGGAGCATTAAATGAAGAGGTAGCTCCTCATTGTGCTGATAAGAACTAACTCCAAGATATACGGGTAAAGAGAATAAAAAGCACAGCATATAGTATACTACCATCTATTTAAAATGGGGGCAGGATGTACATGGATTTGAATATGCATCTAGTATATCTGGGGACACACAGAGATGAATAATGGCAGGTGCCCTTAGGAAACAGATGGCATGCAAGTGAGACTCTGAAGCAGAAATGGGAAAAAGAATCAAGCTTTTGTTGTTGTTGTTGTTCATCTTAAACTTGATTTTTTAATGAAAGATAAAAACTGTTATATCAATAGTTGGAATTTTAGATTGCCTTTTATGAGTAGTAGTTTCTATAAAGTAAGTCTGTCTTTGCATCTTTCAGACTGGGGATGTTTGGAAGCTTGGAAGGTTAAGATATGCTAGGAGAGCCAGGCAAGGTGGCACACCCCTATCACCCCAGCTACCTGGAGGCTGAGGCAGAAGGATCACAAATTAGAGGCCAGCTTGGGCAACTTAGTGAGACCCCGTCTCAAAATAAAAAATAAAATGGGCTGGGGGTACATCTCAATGATACAGTTCTTGTCTAGCAGGCATGAAGCCCTGGTTTCCATCCCCATCACTGCAAAAAAGTGTGTGTGTGTGTATATAAATACATATATATATATATATATATATATATATATATATATATATAT
>NW_026000136.1:5237478-5252958 GCF_001458135.2 Marmota marmota marmota
CTGGCTCCGCTGTGGTCTGTGACAAACAACTCCTTATTTGGGAGAGTTGGCACATGATTTTTCACCACCCTATGAGAAAGCTCCACGTGGCAGCTTTGCATTGGGGCTTGAGATGCTTTATTAAGGCTGGGAGGGGCATCCGAGGGGTAGAAGAAGAAATATCAAGGGCCTGAATAAACTGCTGAAAGAAGATTCCTGAGTTGCGTCTTCCTTGCGGGCAAGGGGTCGTGACAGTGGGGTAATAAGTTCCTGTTGTCTTAAGCCCCTCCCCTTCCTTATGCAGCTCTCACAAACCAGAGTCTTCCTAGTTATTCTCTGCATGTGAAGCCAAAGTGGGTCTTAGAAGCTGCAGGCATTTCTCCTCTTTGGTCCTCACAACCTCAAAATAAGGGAATCCCATCCCTACCAGTGTTCTCTTGGCCCTGGCAGGTTGTCTTATCGATTCCCACAGAACTGCTTGAGTTCATGAGCATTTATTCTTAGTCATAGTTCAATGAGGTTTGAATTTAAGAAGCAATATTATGAGGACAAAGTCCTGTTTGGCTCCCCACAAGTCAAGTTCCAGGTTTGCAATCCCTAAATCAATGGCTTCCTCTGTTGAAGAACTAATTCAAGCCACAAGAGCGTGACAGAGGGAAATCCAGAAAAACCTGCACCTCTGATCTAATTGTGGGCTCCTGCCCTTCCTGAGGACAAAGTCCTGCTCCATCAGGACTGAGGAGGGAAAAACCAAATCTTTACTTCCCTTAGTTGCAAACCTATTAGTTCACCAGATATTGCATCCAAAATGTGCACCATTTTCTTCCATGTGACACTGGAAACGAGGAGAGGTGGATCTCAGACAATATTTTTGCCTTCAGGTCTTGGGGAGATGAGTTTTGAAAACTCAACGTTTGTCGTCAGAGATCAACACACACACACACACACACACACACACACACAGGTGGCAGTGACAAAATGAGGGCTTTATTGTAAGCTGCTGTTAGCTTATATAGGAAATGAAAGTCAGTTATCTTAAAGCAGGAAGCCCCTGGGACCAATCATAGTAAAGGTCAGGTCACCACCTGTGATGCACTCATATCCGTCATGTCTGAGATTCATGGGGGGCACGAGCTGCTCACAAGCCCGGAAGATGGGTGAACCAATTGGAAAATTTTCAAAACAACTTGTTATCCGCCCATTGGCAATTTTCCCGCTGCCCTGTTACACTCATGGACCCATTATCAGAAAAGCCCAGGGAATCCTCAGGGAAACTCCCAACAAGTTTATTCTATGGGGAAACCCAGAGAATACTGTTGAGTAAGCTGTGACCTCGTTAGAATGTCCTCATCCATTCTGGTTTGTGGACAGGAAGTCTAATGCTTAGGTTACCTTGCTTATTAAGAATCTCAGCGAGTCATAGTGGCACACATCTGTAATCCCAGTGTCTTAGGAGGCTGAGGCAGGAGGATCTTGAGTTCAAAGCCAGCCTCAGCAATTTAGCAAGGCCCTAAGCAACTTAACAAGATGCCAGCTCAAAATAAAATATAAAAAGGGTTGGGGGATGTGACTCTGTGGTTAAGTGCCCCTGAGTTCAATTCCCAGTACCAATAATAATAATAATAATAATAATAATAATAATCTGTGCACACCTACAAGGATGGTGGATGGATATCATTTTAAAAATAAGTGTTGACAAAGATGTGAAGAAATTGGAAGCCTCATACAGTGCTGGTGGGAAGGTGAGAAGGTGTAGCTATATTGGAATACAGTTGGTGAAAGTTGTCAGAATCAAAATGGAGTCACTTGTGTCAACCTGAACAATAATAACAACAGATTAAAGAAATCCAGGAGGATGTGCAGGAAGAGTTCTTGTGCATGGCTTCCTGATACTTAATAATGGTACCAGGCCAGCCTGGGCGACTTAGTGAGACCCTGCAAGAACCACAAGCTCGCCTAGAGACCATGCCAACCTTTTACAGAAAGTACTTCTACAAGGACATCTGCCCAGCAACTGTCCAACCTCAGGCCAACGCCACTCGTTACTAATTATTAAAGCCAAAGTCAATTGTTTCAAAATATCTGATGCAATCCTCCTCATTTTTGTCTCTTAAAATTTCCCCTTGCCTCAACCTTTCAAGTACAAATAGTTCACTACAGCATGTATATTCCCATGGCGATGCTCTGCTATTTCCAAATAAATCTCAATGTCCCTTGGAGTACCTCTCTGTTAGTCAACATTCCATTGTGATATAACAAATGCCTGAAATGATCAACTTATAAAGAGAAAGGTTTTCTTATGGCTCACAGTTTTAAACTATCCAATCCATGATTGATTGACCCATTGCTTTGGATCAGTGGAGACGCAGGATGGAGGAAGCTTGAGGCAAGGGAAAACCACTCACTTCATGATGGCAACACTAAATGAGGAAGAGAGAGGGGCTGGGGTCTCGCTATCCCCTTCCAGGGCACACCCTCAATGACCTGAAGACCTCCCACTGGGTCCCACTCTTAAAAAAACTTCCACCACCTCCCAGTATGGACATGTTGGGGACCAAGCCTTTAAAACTTGAGACTTTAGGGAACATTTAAGATGAAAAACATACAAGTTTCTCTGCTTGTTTTTTTTAAAATTTAGGTTGACAATTATTTGATTGATAAGGTAAACAGAATTACTACATCATTTAGCAGTTCCACTCCCAGACATCTATGCCACAGACTTGAAACAGCTACTCAAATAAGGACGTGAATGCGTCAAAATTGCATTATTCACAATAGTCCTAAGGGGAACAGCCAAACATCCATCAACAGATAAATGGCTAAATAGATTGGGCTGTGTGCACACAGTGGAGTATTATTATTCAACCACAAAAAGGAAATGCCAACATACATACACTTCAGTGTGGATGAACTTTGAAAACATTATGCTAAGTGACCATACTGGCACCAATGTCACATATTATATGATTTTGTATGAATGACAATGCTCAGAAGAGGCAAATCCACACCAAGAAAAGGCAGATCTGTGGCTGCCAAGTTCTGAGAGGAGAACAGATGAGGAGTGACCACTTAACGGACACAGGATTTCTTTTAGGGGTGATGATAATGTGGTTCTAGATGGAGGTGGTGGTTGTACAATATTGTGAGTGTACCAGATGACAGAACTTCGCACTTTCAAATGTAATGTAATGTAAATATTATGTAAATGTTGCTTTGATTTTAAAAATAAAAGAATCTGTGTGTGCTTCTACTGCAAGGGCCCAGGACACTGAAAACAGTCTCTGATGAAGTAGTTGATAATGACTAGGAGAAGAAGGGAGGTATATTGTGATGCCATCCTCCTGAAAGAATCCTAAGTGTCTGATAGTTCCAGAAAATGTGCCCTAAGTCACCAAATTTCTTTGGGGTGATGGGCACCTCCTGAGATGATTCATACAGCAGACCCAGAACTGTCCAGTTAAGACCTTATGTGAATAGAAATTACAGTGTTTGCCGGTCATTGACAGATAGGTTCACCTGTGGTCTATTCCTCGCTGACATAACTCAACGCTGGGGACTAGGCGGCCACATCACAGAAATCCTGGGGTCAACAAGCCTTCCTCCTTTGAGATTACCTGTTGATGGCAGGGACTGAGGTTTTGGGGGTAGACACAAAACCCACCCTCATTTCCTTCCAGCATGCTCTACTGGGATGCTGAGACTGGGAAGCTAAGTCCCATGTCTTCCAGATTCCTCGTGGCTAGGGTTCTGATTCTGGTGAGGCTCTGCCAGTTAGATACGTTTGTGCACAGTTTGGGACAGAACTGCACTCGCTGACTCAATCATGGAGACACTCAATTTCTTGCAGACTGCCCAGTATTTGGCCACCAGCTCCATGAATGGATGTGATAATATTGGTCGCCTGCCAAAATACTGTTATCACCACCTGAAAAGAACTCTTGGAGGAGACAGGGTATGATAATTGGCATCTGGGCAGAGTGGATCCGGAGGGCCTGGTTGGTCCCAGTGATGATTTTCATCTGACCTGCAATAAGGGGTATAATGAGCAGGGCAATAGCTGGCCCTCTGAGATGGGCTGATCACCTGGAAGGGAATTCTCTGAAAGGACGCTAAAGCCAAGCCAATGTGCATTGGGGTTGTAAAGGGTCATGTGTTCGTTAACCTCCTGCCACTACAGCAAAATACCTGAGACCCTTAATGTATAAGAGAAAAGGGTTATTTTGACTCACAGTTTTGGGGGTTTCAGTCCATAATCAGGCAGACCCCATTGCTTTCAAGCTCCTGGTGGGAGTTCTGGAGAGCAAGGTCAGGGAGCAAGCTATGCACCTCATGACCAGGAAACAAAAGGGAAAGGAAAGGACTAGGGTCCCACAGTCCCCTTTGGGGCACACTCCAGTGACTTAAGGACCTCCCAGGAGGCCCCACCTCCTCAAGATTCCAACACTTCCCAACAGCACCATCCCAGAGGTCTAATCTTTAACACGAGGAGCTTTGGGGGCCATTCAAGTTCCAAACCATTGCTGCTCAGGTTTGTGATGGAGAAACCAGGAAGAGATGCCAAGATGAGGTAGTGAGCAAAGCCCAGGATACCAGAGAACAGAAATCCGGAAAGAAAAATGTAGAGGGTGGAGAAGGAGAAAGGCCTGGAAAGGCATCTGTGGAGACCCGTCCCATCTCTGCATGTTCTCTGCCTGATCCAGCCTGGCAGTGGGTGTAAATACGCCACAGCTCCCATGGTCAGGGACAGATGCCAAAGGCTCTGCAGGTCTGTCAGTGGCAACAGGGTAGAGCAGTTGTTACTCATGGTTTTTGACTCTTAGGGTCCTTTATTGTGGGTGTTAATGGAAGCCAGTGTCCACATTACACTATAGATGTCACAGCCAGGGACACCCCACCTCCTGGTAGCTGGGAAATGTGCCCATGACCCAAGCTCAGCCAATCAGATGTGCTGCACCCCTCCTCTGACTCAGGAAATGGCAAGGCCCTACTGAGGTGGATGGTGCAAGGCATCCATCCTCTGGAGGAGCGCAGTATGTTTCTGGGAATGGGCTGGTTTGTTTTTGTATTCCTTTAATAAGTATAGTTGCAACTTCTCATATGACCTTTAAGTATGAAGGAAAAAACATGACTTTCCCAATTAATGCAACTACTTTTAAAGAATAAATCTGTTCACTCTAAATGCAATGATTCAGCTGTGGAGCGTAAATTGTTAATGTTTAATGAAAAACTCCCTGTATTCCTGTCAAGGAAGTTTCTGAGAAATTAAATTAAAATCTAGAGAAGGAGAATTAGTGTTAAGAAGACAGATAGTGCTTGGTACTGGGCAACTTGTTCTTGTTCCTGTGCACAATGGTTTGTGTTCTTACTCTTGTTTGATTAAAATTAATAACAAGTTAACTACTTGCAGTATCCGTGGCACTGGCTCCAGTCAGTAAGTCAAGAAAGAATAGTCAAGGTATAGGCCAATAGTCTGGGACATTTCTAACTATAATTAAAAGTTAACTAAGCAGAAACAGCTCAAAGCAAAACACGAACTGAAAGGAAAAATGCTTGCTAATGCATAAGTCAAGATACATTCTTCTATTCTAATTGTAGCTACGTAATACTTTGTTTCTTTGAATAGTGATTCCTGTTTTGTAACCACAAAATACTGTGAGCCTGCCAAAATGAAAAGTATATATGATTAACTTCACAAGTAAAGATTGGGATTCAGCACCTTCACTTTCGTGTCTGTGTTGCTTCTCCACCCCTCTTTCGCCGACTCCTCACCATCCATTCGTCTCCTGAGACCCCCTGTTGGAGCTGGACTCCGACATCTGGCGCCCCCTGAACAGGGACAATCGGTAATCCATAAGTCTGATGCATTCATTTCATTGAGAAGTTTTCGGGTGAGGATAGGATTCTTACCTAGGGTGCTGCAGACCCCTTAGCGAGGTGCTAAGTAAGTGAAGGGTAAGTAATCAGAGAACTTATTTTGAGAAGTCATGGGCCATAATGAGTCTAAAGAAAGAGGACTCTTTATTGATATAGCTACGCATATGCTCCAAAAACGGGGCATTTCAGTTTCTTCTAAGCAGTTAAGACATTTTTTTCATTCTATTCAAGAATGCTCTCCTTGGTTCCCTGAGGAAGGAACCTTAAATTTAGAAACATGGAAAAAAACTAGGTAAAGAGATGAAGGTTTACTATGATCATCATGGGCCAGAAAAGATTCCTGTCGATGCTTTTGCATTATGGAATGTTTTTAAAGACGCTTTGGATCCAACTCATGAGGCAGTTTGTTTGGCTCCTAAAGTGACCAAATTTGAACAAACCCCCTTAATTGGGGCTGCTGCTACATCTAGAGATTATAAAACTACATCCCCTCAACATTCTCAATCTGATGATGAACAAGGGGATGAAGAGGAGGACGAACAACTTTCTCCTCAATATCAGGAGGACTTAGAGGAGGCTGCAGCTCGATATCATAACTCTGATTGGCCACCCATTTTGTTAGTTTCTGTGTCTCCAGAGCCTCCTTAGAGCTGTAAATAAAACTATGGAAACTATGGGAGTCTTACAACTGGGTCTCCCATCTCCTACTGCTGTACCTAAAGATCATAACATAGTGGTGATAGACTTATAAGATTGCTTCTTTACAACTCCTTTAATCAAACAGGATTATAAACATTTTGCTTTTAATTTACCATCTTCTAATTTACAAAGATCTTATCAAAGATTTCAATGGAAAGTTTTGCCTCAGGGAATGAAAAATAGCCCCACCTTATGTCAAAAGTTTGTTGATGCAGTCTTAGTCTCCACGAGAAATAAGTTTCCATCTGGATATATCATTATATGGATGATATTTTATTAGCTCATGCTGATTATTTGATACTCCAACAAATACTTAATTTTATGATTACAAGTTTACAAGACTGGGGATTAAAAATTGCTCCTGATAAAATTCAAACTCAGGCTCCTTTTTCTTACCTAGGAAGATTAATTAATTCCAACAATATAACTTCTCAAAAAATACAGATTAGGGTTCATTCTTTACGTACTTTAAATGATTTTCAAAAACTTCTTGGGGATATAAATTGGATTAGGCCTTACTTAAAATTAACCACTGCTGACCTTAAACCTTTATTTGAAATTTTACAGGGACATTCAAATCCAAATTCACCTAGACAATTATCTCCTGAGGGAAAGAAGGCTTTATTTAAGGTTGAAAAGGCTATTTCAGATCATTATTTACAACAAATAGACTATAATAAGCCCTGGATGTTAATAATCTTACAGACTTCACACACTCCTACTGGATGCCTATGGCAGGATGATCCTTTAGAATGGATTCATTTGCCTTCTACTCCAAAAAAGATTAATATTTCATATCCCACCCAGGTGTCATCATTAATTTGTAAAGGTAGACTTCGAAGTAGAGAGCTCTTTGGACGAGATCCATCCTCCATTATTATTCCATATAAAAAAGAACAATTAGATTTCTTATTAAATGTTAATGATGAATGGCCTATAGCATTACAGGGATTCTATGGAGAAATATTGTTTCATTTGCCTAACCACCCATTACTACATTTTATGACTAAGGTAAATACTATTATTCCTAAAAACTTTTCTCATGTGCCCCTGGATCAGGCTTCTCTAATTTTTACAGATGGATCCTCTAATGGAATAGCTGTTACTATTATAGATGACCAAGAGCCAATTGTCCAACAAACAACTGAAACCTCTGCTCAAAGGACGGAATTAATTGCTATTATAACTGCTTTTGAAAAGGTTACATAGCCTTTTAATCTTTATACTGATTCCCAATATATAGTTAATCTTTTTCCAGCCATAGAAACATCTTCTTTGTCCTCTCATTCATCAATTGTTAATATATTACAAAAGTTACAAAAATTAATATTACAGAGATCCTATGAATTTTTTATTGGATATATTAGAGGACATTCTAACTTACCTGGACCTTTAGTGGCAGGAAATGCTAAAGCTGATTTATTAACTAGGACTGTTTATAACGTTATTGAACAAGCTACTAAAGATTATCAAAATTCTGCTGCTCTTAGAGCACAGTTTCATATAACTAAAGAACAAGCTAGACAAATTGATAAACAATGTCAAATCTGTCCTACTCACTTTCCTTCTCCACAGATGGGTGTCAACCCTACGGGTTTATTACCCAACAAATTGTGGCAGATGGATATTACTCATATTCAAGAGTTTGGAAAGTTATCTTTTGTTCATGTTTGTGTGGATACTTTCTCACATGTTATTTTTGCTACATCCCATACTGGAGAAGCTTATAAGGATATTTCCCAACATCTTTTTACCTTTTGGCATATATGGGATTACATCTTCATATTAAGACAGACAATGCTCCTGCTTATATTTCCAAAACCTTTAAACGTCTGTGTCAGACACTTAACATAGTTCATTCCACGTCATCCCCTATAACCCACAAGGACAAGCCATAGTGGAAAGAGCTCATCAGACCTTAAAAATCTCAAATTAATAAATTAAAAGAGGGGGAAGTACATTATAGCTCTCCTCATCAAATTCTTCAACATGCTCTATTTGTCATTAATCATTTAAATGTAAATGATTCTAAATTAACTCCAATGCAACGTCATTGGTCTGAACAAACAGTAATTCAAAAACCTTTAGTTAAACGGAAAGATCTTCTTACTGGACAGTGGAAAGGACCTGATATTCTCTTAACATCGGGGTGAGGATATGCTTGTGTGTTTCCACAGGACACTACTTCACCTTTGTGGATTCCAGATTGACTCATCTAGAGATTATGACTCACCCAATATCGCAGGTGGAGGTTCCTCCCCAAGCCATATCCAAGGATGCCATCGACCCAGGATGAAGAACTTGCCAAGGACATGACTAATCTTCACCTTCATTCTCCTCGACAGGCACGAGCAACATTGACATCAAAATTACCTTCCTGGGGTCAAATAAAACATCTGACCAGTCAGGCACAAAACTTGGTTGTTAGCCAAGGTGCCTCTGCCTCTCCTGAAAAAGTGTTTCTTGCTGTGCTAGCACTCTTATCCTGTCAGGTATCACTGATTTCTGCTAATCAATCATATTCGGCTTATTTTCCTGATCCTCCTCTTTTAAGAGTTACTGATTGGGGAAAACTTAATATTAAGGTGTTTACTGATAATCCTGATTTGTTCGGAGGGATTTCTGATTCCCTTATTCCTCATAAGATGTCCTATAATATTGATTTCAAGAGTTTAATAGAAGAGACTCCTATTTGCTTTGCTATTGATAATAAATTCATCCCTCAAGGATGTATGCCTATTAATTATAGATAATATTTTACTGATTGCCCTCCTGGCTTCCCAGACATGGACAATAAAAAGAGGAGCCTTTGGTCCTCGAAATGGTTTCTTTAGGATATTATATAGTTAATGAAACCTATGTTAATAAGACATTACCTGAAGCCATTGATCCATGTGGATTAAAAAATAACAAAAAAGATTTTTACTGGAATAATATGATTGATCCTTGGGAAGAATTTACTCATTGGTTTCAATGTGGGTTTATGCAAAGGGCACAAGTCTTTCAGCCTAAGTCTTCAGATGTTAAGATCTATGATTGGTCTGCTTCTGCCCCTCATTTTGATTATAAAAATTATTTTAAGACTAAGTCTCAAAAATTTAATCATACCGAAGGAATGTATACAAGTTCTCCTATTCATAGATGGTTCTCACCTGGTTGGGTCACTCCCATATTTCAGAGTGAGCTCCCTAATGGAAAGATTTCATACTTCCCAGATCTCTTTAGATTAATTGCAACTACTAATATGGTTCTTTTAACCAGACCTGGTAAAACTCCAGAACCTTTCGATATTCATGCTTGCATTAATGCTCCTCATGCTATTTTAGTAGGTAAATAATAATACCTTGACAATTAATCCTAATAATAGTGTTTATTCTATTTCCTGTGATCAATGTTGTTAACTAATTGTATACATACTAATTTTCCAAAAAACTATACTACCTTTATAATTATACATCAGCCTTCCTATGTAATGATTCCTGTCCTTCTTAATGATGATTGGTATGATGATGAAGGGTCACAAATTCTTAAAAAATTTAATGAATTAATTAGACCTAAGCGATTTGTTGCAGCATTAATTTTAGGAATTACAGCATTAATAGGAATTATTACTTCTTTAGCTTTATCTACTACAGCTTTAGTTAAAGAAATTCATACTGCTCATCATGTTAATGATTTATCTCATAATGTTTCATTAGCATTAGCTATTCAAGAAAAAATAGATAAGAAATTGGAGGCCCGAATTAATGCCTTAGAGGAAGCTTTATTATATGTAGGAAACCAGATTCAAACTATAAAAACTCAAATGACAACCAAATGTCATGCTAATTTCAAATGGATCTGTGTTACTCCCTTAAAATATAATCAAACTCAATATGGATGGAATCAAGTACAAACTCATTTATTGGGGATCTGGAATAAAACTGAAATAGGCCCCAATATATAAGATTTACAACAACAAGTAAAAGATATAAGGCTTATTTATCTACTGACTCTACAGCTGACTTTGCTGCAGATTTATTCAATAATGTACAAAAAAATATTTCCAATAGTACTTGGTGGTCATATATGATTAATATTGGTTTTGGCTTCTTATTCATTGTTCTTGTTTATCTCATTCTTCCAGTCCTCTTCAGACTTGTCTGGAAATCAATCAGAAGCATCTCCATCCAAGTCGAACATCTCAAATTAAAAAATAAAAAAGGGGGAAATGCTGCACCCTTCTCCTGACTCAGGAAATGGCAAGGCCCTACTGAGGTGGATGGTGCAAGGCATCCATCCTCTGGAGGAGCGCAGTATGTTTCTGGGAATGGGCTGGTTTGTTTTTGTATTCCTTTAATAAGTATAGTTGCAACTTCTCATATGACCTTTAAGTATGAAGGAAAAAACATGACTTTCCCAATTAATGCAACTACTTTTAAAGAATAAATCTGTTCACTCTAAATGCAATGATTCAGCTGTGGAGCGTAAATTGTTAATGTTTAATGAAAAACTCCCTGTATTCCTGTCAAGGAAGTTTTTGAGAAATTAAATTAAAATCTAGAGAAGAAGAATTAGTGTTAAGAAGACAGATTAGTGCTTGGTACTGGGCAACTTGTTCTTGTTCCTGTGCACAATGGTTTGTGTTCTTACTCTTGTTTGATTAAAATTAATAACAAGTTAACCACTTGCCGTATCCGTGGCACTGGCTCCAGTCAGTAAGTCAAGAAAGAATAGTCAAGGTATAGGCCAATAGTCTGGGACATTTCTAACTATAATTAAAAGTTAACTAAGCAGAAACAGCTCAAAGCAAAACGGGAACTGAAAGGAAAAATGCTTGCTTATGCATAAGTCAAGATACATTCTTCTATTCTAATTGTAGCTACGTAATACTTTGTTTCTTTGAATAGTGATTCCTGTTTTGTAACCACAAAGTACTGTGAGCCTGCCAAAATGAAAAGTATATATGATTAACTTCACAAGTAAAGATTGGGATTCAGCACCTTCACTTTGGTGTCTGTATTGTTTCTCCACCCCCTTTCGCCGACTCCTCACCATCCATTCGTCTCCTGAGACCCCCTGTTGGAGCTGGACTCCGACACAGATGCCTCTGGCTGGGACCCTGAATATCCAGGGAATAACGAAAGTGCAAAGAATCAGTGGAGAAATGACACCGGACGGCAGGAGCCCAGCAGCAGATGTGTTATTGAGCATCAGCTGAGCAGGGGCATTTAGTCATCCCAAATGGATAGCTTGTGGGGCAGGACCTCAGCGCTGTCCCCACTGCCTCGCCCACCTTGGATCTTTCCCAGTTTCTAAGCCTGTCTCTCTAGCCTTTATGCCAATTGTGCATTTCCTTCCACCGAATTGCTTTTCTTCATACATCAGCCCAAATTAGGTTTTCCTATTTGCATTCAGGAGAATTACTACCTAGAGAAACAAACCCTGCCCTGGTCACTATGCCATGATTGCCTCTGTGTGCCTCAGTAGCAGGGTCATGTTTTGAGTGTTCTACAAAAGATGACCACAGCCCTTACTAGAAAGTCTGTTCAAACCTCATGATTTGCCCAAGTTCAGAACTAACTGCCCAGCCCTAAATCATGGTCTCCTGGCCTTTTTGGAGGTGGGATGTGCATGCTCCCACTGGCTTAACAAATTAAGGATGAGATGTCTACAGATTATCAGTCCATGGCTTTTACAAGACTTTCCGGAGTCATAGGATCCAGCTCCTGCCGTTTTTTCTATTCAACAATTTTCACCAGCATGTAGCTTTTCATCCTTGAAGTTCCCTCATTTTCCAAAAATGGCTGTTGACCTCTATCTATCTCATCTGCATTCCAGGCATAAGAAAAAGAAGAGTCAAGGGGGGAAAAATGCATACCTCGCAATGAAACACCACATTGTGATTTTTTTTTTCCTTATATAAAATTGTCCACTTCTACCTGGAAGGCAGATTGGGAAATATAATCAGTCTCACCAGAAATATGGAGATTTTTGTGTTAGAGAAAAAGAAGGGGAAAATAGATATGGCCTGTACACCTAGTAAAAGCAAAAGAAAAATAATTAAAATTATAAACTTGGGCAAGAGAGTGTAGCAATTTGCATTCAGGATATCATATCCCTTTACTTCAATCACATAGCAGCAAAAGGTGAAAATTTTTGAATAGACAATTACAGGCTCCAAAAGTAAGGCAAACGTTTCAGCAGATCAAAACTGAGCAGTAACAACGTGAGTGGTTAGAACTGAAGGCCTTGTGGGCTCTGGGTATAGAACTGAATTGCAGTAGCTGCAGCTCCATTCTGGAGAGGAAAAGGCTCATTAAGGGTTCCTGGGGAGAGAAGAACCCTAGCTAGAAATAGAGCTGCTCACCTGCAGCTAGAGACTGGTTTCCTGGGAGCTCAGCCTGTCTCTCTAGCCTTTATGCCAATTGTGCAAGATATCCCAGACCAAGAGATGCAAGGCAACCGAGAGCCCACTTCCCGGCCAGCCAGCTGCATGCTGCCTCCTAGCCTCGGTCTGCAGTATGCCAACTTCTTCTTGGAACAGCATTATAGAGCATGTTATCCACAGAAGTGACAAAATGGGCAGGGGAAGAGAGAAAGAAATCCCAAACTAGCAAACAAACAACAACAACAAAAAAAAATATGCAAAGTCCTACTCAAAATGAGCCTGCAAAGTAAATTCCCAAACAATGAAGAAAACTTTGGAACCATGATTCTGAGAATGCCTTGTGTGCTGTGTGTTCTCAGAGGGAACTGGACTCTACCAAACTGTGAACTGAGCGATTGGATGTTTTTTATTTTTTGTTTTTAATGGTCCTTTACAGCCATTGTTGTGTAAGATAATCAATAAAATTGGTAAGAATGTAAGTTATAGATTATAGATTAGTAAAAAATAGATTACAGATATGATTTTGATAAATGAGATAAGACAATTATGAAGCAAGAACTGTCATAGACAGGCCTAAGACTCCAATTTGCTGCCTTCTATAAAAATCTGTTACAAGAGCTGTTTCTGAGGAACTGAAATGAAAGCTGTTTTCTTATAAAAATTGTTTTATGTACTTTGTACCCCCAAAATTGTACCCTACTCAGGATGCAGCGGTGGTCATGGTGAGCTACATCCTGGATTTGAGTACACTTGTGGGTCTACATGACTTTGACATAGATTCTCGCCCCCACTGACCCCTACTCAAACCCAGGATACGGTTGTCTAGCATCTGCTTGAACCCAGGAATGTGGTCAACTGAATTGCAAAGCTGATTGCTTTATTCTAGCTTCTGTACTTGCTTGCTTGTTAACTGGAAAATTCTGGTCCTGCTTAGGGCTCACAGGTTCTGCTTACTATTGTTTCAATTACTGTGCTTGGCTTGCTTACATGACGGTAAGAAAGCCACTGAGTTGTGTTTTTTGTCCATACATTCTCAAAAAACAGACCAGGAAGCTGCTGTTCTCCCACAGAGCTTCAGACTCTATGGGTAGGTGACAGTCCCTGGCCAGGTAAACAAAGCTCTCTTTTACTTGAATTCAGACTTAGAGTGTTTTCTGAAGTGGCTCCCCATGACACCATTTCTTACTATCTCATTTAAGGACAATTATAAACAATTTACACAGACTTTTTGAAAACATGACTCTGAGAATATCTCTTAAAAGATGTGTTGTTCACTGTGTTCATTTAAAAAAATTAGCTATAATTGGACACAATACTTTGGTTTTATTTATTTTTATGTGGTGCTGAGGGTCGAACCCAGAGCCTCACATGTGCTAGGCGAGCGCTCCACCACTGATCCGCAACCCAAGCCCCTTCATTGTGTTCTCACAGTGAACTTTTTAAAAACCAAAGACATCTACCTGGATGCATGCCTGTAATCCCTGCAACTTGGGAGGCTGAGTCAGGAGGATCACAAGTTCAAAGCCATCCTCAGCAACAGCAAGACCCTAAGCAACTCAGTGAGACTCTGTCTCTAAATAAAATACAAAATAGGGCTGGGGATGTGACTCAGTGGTTGAGTGCCCCTGAGTTCAATCCCCAGTACTGCCCCCAAACAAACAAACAAAAAAAAACTGAAGACACCTAATGCCAAGAAAAACAGTCAGCACATTTACCATTGAAAGCATGAACTTGCTTCAGATTGAAATTAAGTTGATGGAGTAATGTGGTAAGAACTTCAGTGTGTTCAGGATGTTCAAAGATAAGCGAAGGTGAGAGAAGGAGGGATAGAGAGGGGATGATTAAGAACTGCACTTGGCTAGGAGGATAACTCCTAGGGTTCTACAGCCTAACAAGACATCGTGTTTGACAATGACTAATTGAATATATCAAAATAGTTAATAGAGAGACTTTTTAATGTTTACACAAAAGAAAAGGATATATATCTGAGGTTAGATAAGCCAATCACCCTGATCTGATATGCACATGATATACATGTATTGAAATACCACACTGTACCCCATAAATATGTAAAAATTATTGGGTGTCAATTAAAATAAACATGAAATTTTTTTGTAAGATGGGAGAATTAAAATGTCAAAGTTTAAAAAAAGAAATTACAAAACAAAGACTGTGTGGAGCCTCATGGGGCTTCTTTGACTGTCAGATGTGGAAGGTGGCACCAATAATCACACTGTGTCCCAGAGTAGGAGCAGGATCCTGATTCCCCCATCCCCCAGCACAACTGGTGGTGAAGCACACTTCATGGCCCTGGGATGTTCTGACTTTAGCTGTTCCCAGCCAAGGTCCCTTTTTCTCTTTTGACCCACCTTTCACTACAGCTCTGCTCCTTTATCATCTCCATCTCCTCCTCCTCCAGCATCTCCTCCTCCTCCAGCATCTCCTCCTCCTCCAGCATCTCCTCCTCCTCCAGCATCCCCTCCTCCTCCAGCATCTCCTGCTCCTCCAGCATCTCCTCCTCCTCCAGCATCTCCTGCTCCTCCTCCAGCATCTCCTGC